>NC_057805.1:213259880-213516322 GCF_018294505.1 Triticum aestivum
TCCCTCGAGTGTTGGTCCGAACCGAGCAGCCTGCGGGGCCACCTCGGGGAAACTCGAGGCCTGGTTTTACTCGTAGCTTGACTTATCCGGTGTGCCCTGAGAACAAGATATCTGTAGCTCCTATCGGGATTTGTCGGCGCATCGAGCGGCTTTGCTGGTCTTGTTTTACCATTGTCGAAATGTCTTGTAAACCGGGATTCCGAGACTGATCGGGTCTTTCCGGGAGAAGGTTTATCCTTCGTTGACCGTGAGAGCTTATAATGGGCTAAGTTGGGACACCCCTGCAGGGTATTATCTTTCGAAAGCCGTGCCCGCGCTTATGAGGCAGATGGGAATTTGTTAATGTCCGGTTGTAGAGAACTTGACACTTGACTTAATTAAAATACATCAACTGTGTGTGTAGCTGTGATGGTCTCTTCTCGGCGGAGTCCGGGAAGTGAACACGGTTCGGGTTATGAATGCACATAAGTAGTTTCAGCATCACTTCTTGATCATTTCTAGCTTCGCGACCGTCGCGTTGCTTCTCTTCTCGCTCTCATTTGCGTATGTTAGCCACAATATATGCTTAGTGCTTGCTGCAGCTCCACCTCATTACACCATCCTTTCCTACAAGCTTAAATAGTCTTGATCTCGTGGGTGTGAGATTGCTGAGTCCTTGTGACTCACAGATTCTACCAAAACAGTTGCAGGTGCCGACAATGCCAGTGCAGATGACGCAACCGAGCTCAAGTGGGAGTTCGATGAGGAACGTGGTCGTTACTATGTTTCTTTTCCTGATGATCAGTAGTGGAGCCCAGTTGGGACGATCGGGGATCTAGCATTTGGGGTTATCTTATTTTCATTTGGATTTGACCGTAGGCGGTCTATGTGTGGATTTTGGATGATGTATGAATTAATTTATGTATTGTGTGAAGTGGCGATTGTAAGCCAACTCTCGTTATCCCATTCTTGTTCATTACATGGGATTGTGTGAAGATGACCCTTCTTGCGACAAAACCACAATGCGGTTATGCCTCTAAGTCGTGCCTCGACACGTGGGAGATATAGCCGCATTGTGGGCGTTACAAGTTGGTAATCAGAGCCATCCCCGACTTAGGAGCCCCCTGCTTGTTCGAATCGCTGGCGTTGTTGAGTCTAGAACAAAAATGTTTTGAGTCTTAGGATTATATATATCGGAGAGTAGGATTCTTTTTACTCCTCAGTCCCTTCGTCGCTCTGGTGAGGCCTCCTGACGTAGAAGTTTTGACTCTTCTCTCCTCAAATTTCACTAAAAAAAATTTAGGATCACGCGGGTATCTTTGAATCGTTCCGATGGTTTTGTGACGAGAACATTGTTCTTGGTGCCTCCTGACATTTAGGGGTTGTGGCAGTGTCCCGGGGAGTTGAGCTCCGAGGTGTTGTCGTCAGAATTTTATCGTTGCAGTTCTGGAATACCTGAGTTTCGCCGACATCGAAAATCTCTTTTATGCAGTTGTTGGTGAGATCACCTTGACGCCACCCAGTACTGGGGCGGGAGTTCGGGAGTATTGCCATAACTCGTATAACGGATGCTTTTCGAAGGTTGAGGTACACGATTTCCGAAGGTTTCTTGGTTATGTGTTGACGGATGGATACAGCTGGATCTAGGGATTGCTAGTTTGAGTGATATATTTTGTGTCCCTTGTATCCCCAACACCAGATTGCATAACCAGAAAGTTTCAGGAGTTTATAGGTGGGATTCAAGTAGCTCTTAGCATTTCTTCCCGCAAATATTTGGTTTGTGATTGGGTAATCCTTACCACTTTTTTGTTCCAGTCGTACCTTTTTATTTTATTCATCAACCCTTTATCAAGTGGCTTCTCACCTTAATGGAAGTGTGATGATTTACTATGGAATTCATTCGTTCATCCTCGTTTGAATGTTTATTGTGAAGACTATATGTTGCAATTTCTATCCGTTGATTCAACTTGTCTATCTGTCTATCAAGATGCTAACGGATGTCACCCTCTTCAGGATGGCTCCGCCAACGCGTCAGAATCCAGAACGCAATGAAGGGAGTCAGGCGAACCCTCCGCCACCACCTCCGCCTCCGGAGGCATGGCAAGCTATCATGGCAGCCACCAACGCCAATGCTCAGATGATTTTGCAACTCTTGCAAGAGCGCACCCAAGGGCAAGGCAATCAAGGAAATCAAGGCCAAGGCAACAATCAGCCTCACTTCGCTACCCTCAACCAGTTCCTCGCAAATCAGCCGAAGTCTTTCAGCTACTGTGCCGAGGCCACAGACGCCGATGATTGGCTCGTGGACATCAACAAGCATTTTGAATGTAGCAATGTCAGGCCTGAGGACTTTGTCAAGTTCGCTTCTTTTCAACTCAAGGATCAAGCTGCCGAGTGGTATCAACAATACAAAGATTCCAGAGGAGGTCGTGTGATTACCTGGGATGATTTCCGCCGAGACTTCAAAGCTCACCACATTCCACAAAGTGTTGTTGAGAGTAAGCGTGAGGAGTTCCGCAACCTCAAGCAAGGCAGCATGTCCGTGTATCAATACAATACTCAGTTTCAGAAACTCGCTCGCTTCGCTAAGCAAGACGTTCGTGATGAAAAGAGCATGATCTATCAATTCAGAGGTGGCCTCAGAGAAGATCTGCAATTACCTCTCGTGCTTTTTGAGCCAACCAAGTATGATGATTTCTACAATATGGCTCTGAAGCAAGAGGCTGCTCAGCTCAAGTGTGAGGCGTCTAAGAAGAGAGTCAGGGACGCAGTTCAGTCTTCTTCCTCCTCACTAGTGGCTGCTAAGCAACAGAAGTTCTGGTTGCCTCCTCCTCCTCCATTTCGTCAGCCTTTCCAGCAAAAGAACAAAGGTGGCCATGGATCTTCCCACTCAATCAACCCTGGCTATCAGAACAAGTCTCAGAATCAAGCTCCAAAGTCGAATGCTCCTTACCATCGTCCACCCTCAGAGGTGACTTGCAACAAGTGTCAGCAGAAAGGTCACTATGCTAACAAGTGCTTCAACCAAAGGCGCCTTGCACCTCCTCCTCCTGTGAGATCTTCCAGCAATGCAGTGGTCAAGCATAATCCCAAGTCTGCAAAGGTGAACATGATGAATGCAGCTCAAGCGGAGGAATCTACTAATGTGATAATGGGTAATCTCTCAGTTAATGATATTCCTGCAAAAGTCTTATTCGATACTGGTGCTTCGCTTTGTTTCATGTCAAGACCATTTTTTGCCAAGCATGAATTCACTTGTTCAAATTTGGGTAAACCCATGGATGTCGTTTCTCCGGGTAAACGTTTGAGTTCTAGTTTGGTGGTTCTGGATGTTTCCATCAAGATGGGAAATTATAAATTTCTGTCTTCTCCAATTGTTCTTGGTGACTCGGATATTGATCTAATTCTCGGGATGGACTGGCTTTCTAAGCACAAGGCTCAACTTGATTGTGCTGCCAGGGAAATTCAATTGACACACTCTTCTGAGGATGCTATCATTTATGCCGCTCGTGATGAAACCATTCGGTTGTTTTCTCTCAATGAAAAGGGTGAGTTGGATGCTATTTCTCAG
The DNA here is from genome assembly GCF_018294505.1 of Triticum aestivum. NCBI lineage: Eukaryota > Viridiplantae > Streptophyta > Magnoliopsida > Poales > Poaceae > Triticum > Triticum aestivum. The sequence continues at coordinate 213,263,431 of NC_057805.1, forward strand.
ATTCCAGTCATTTGTGAGTACCAAGATGTCTTTCCAGAAGAGCTTCCGGGTATGCCTCCTCACCGGCCAGTTGAGTTCGTTATCGATCTTGAGCCTGGCACGGAACCCGTTTGCAAGCGTCCATACAAGCTTGGACCCAAGGAGCTGAAGGAATTGAAGAAACAACTCGATGAACAAGAGTGTCTGGGTTTGATCAGACCGAGTTCATCTCCATGGGGTTGTGGTGTTCTTTTTGTCCAGAAGAAGGATGGCACGGATCGACTTTGTGTCGACTACCGTCCATTGAACAAGAAGACAATCAAGAACAAGTATCCACTTCCCAACATCAATGAGCTACTCGAGCAACTTAAAGGTGCTAAAGTATTCTCCAAGCTTGACCTTCGTATGGGTTATCATCAGATTCGCATTCGTGAAGAAGATATTCCCAAGACAGCATTCAGGACAAGCTTTGGTTCTTATGAATATACTGTCATGTCTTTCGGCCTTGTCAATGCTCCTCCAACATTCTCTCGAATGATGAATTTCATCTTCAACCCCTATACCAATGAATTCGTCCTGGTGTATCTCGATGATATCTTGGTCTTCTCCAAGAATAAGAAGGATCATGCCAAACATTTGCGATTGGTGCTCGACAAGCTCAGAGAGTATCAATTCTATGCGAAGTTTTCCAAATGTGAGTTTTGGCTTGATGAAGCTCTTTACCTTGGTCATATCATCTCTGCCAAGGGCATCGCTGTTAATCCCGAGAAGGTGTCTGCAATTGTGAATTGGGAACCTCCTCAGAATGTCAAGCAGCTCCGCAGTTTTCTTGGTCTTGGAAGCTATTGCCGAAGATTCGTTGAGAATTTCTCTAAGATTGCAAAGCCTCTTTCCAACCTCCTCTAGAAGCATGTGAAGTATGTCTGGTCTCCTGAGTGTGACGTTGCTTTCAACACTCTCAAAGAGAAACTCGTCACAGCTCCTGTCTTAACTCCTCCTGACGAATCCAAGCCATTCGAAGTTTTCTGTGATGCTTCTCTTCAAGGTCTCGGTGCTGTGTTAATGCAAGAGAAGAAAGTTGTGGCCTATACCTCTCGTCAGTTGAAGCCCAACGAAAAGAACTACCCCACTCACGATCTTGAGTTGGCGGTAGTTGTCCATGCATTAATAACATGGAGACATCTCTTGTTGGGAAGAAAAGTGGACATATTCACCGATCACAAGAGTCTCAAGTACATCTTCACTCAGCCCAACCTCAACCTCAGGCAAACTCGATGGGTTGAAATGATTCAAGAGTACAATCCGAGTATTGAATATACTCCAGGCAAGGCCAATGTCATTGTAGATGCTTTGAGCAGGAAGGCTTATTGCAACAGCTTAATCCTCAAGCCATTTCAACCGGATCTTTGTGAAGCTTTCCGCAAGCTGAATCTCCAAGTTGTTCCTCAAGGCTTTCTTGCCAACCTCATAGTCTCTCCTACCTTGGAAGATCAAATTCGTGAGGCACAACTCCTGGATACCATGGTGAAGAAGGTGAAACGTGGTATTGACAAGGGTCTTTCCAAATACAAGTGCTATCACATTGATGACAGAGACACTTTATTCTTTGAGGACCGGATTGTGGTTCCTAAAGGTGATCTAAGGAAAGTCATTATGAACGAGGCGCACAATTCTCTTCTTTCCATTCATCCTGGAAGTACGAAGATGTATCATGACCTCAAGCAGTCGTATTGGTGGACTCGAATGAAGCAAGAAATCGCTCAATTCGTGAATGAATGTGATGTCTGTCGAAGGGTGAAAGCAGAACACCAACGACCAGTTGGTCTCCTCCAACCTCTTGCTATCCCAGAGTGGAAGTTTGATCATATCGAAATGGACTTCGTGACTGGATTTCCAAAGTCCAAGCGCGGAAATGTGCTATCTTCGTTGTCATCGACAAGCTTATTAAAGTGGCTCATTTCCTTCCAATCAAAGAATCTATCACAGCAGCTCAGTTGGCAGATCTATACACCTCCAGGATTGTCTCCTTGCACGGCATTCCACAATTGATTTCTTTAGATCGTGGCAGCATCTTCACTTCTAAGTTCTGGGACTCCTTCCAGAAGGCCATGGGCACCAACATTCGCTTCAGCACAGCTTTCCATCCTCAAACTAGTGGCCAAGTCGAGCGAGTCAATCAAATCCTTGAAGATATGCTCAGGGCTTGTGTCATTCCTTTGGCATGAAATGGGAAGATTGTCTTCCATATGCCGAGTTCTCCTACAACAACAGCTTCCAAGCGAGTTCGGGCAAGGCCCCATTTGAGATTCTATATGGCAGAAAGTGACGTACTCCTCTCAATTGGTCAGAGACTGGTGAATGCCAACTTCTTGGCAAGGACTTAATCACAGAGGCTGAAGAAATGTGTAAAGTCATCCGTGAAAATCTCGAAGCCGTGCAATCGCGCCAGAAGAGTTACTATGATAGTAAACACCGTGACTTGGCTTTCGAGATCGGAGACCATATCTACCTCCGCGTCTCTCCAATGAAAGGCACTCGTCGCTTCGGTATCAAAGGGAAGCTTACCCCTAGATACGTGGGTCCTTTCAAGATCATTGGCAAAAGAGGTGACCTCGCCTATCAACTTGAGCTTCCCTCCACCTTCGCAAACGTGCACGATGTGTTCCACGTGTCACAGCTCCGCAAGTGCTTCAAGACTCCTGAGCGCACCATCAACTTCGAAGAGATTGACCTCCAAGAAGATCTGTCTTATCATGAGCACCCCGTTGCTATTCTTGAAGAAACTGAGCACAAGACTCGCAACAAGTCAATCAAATTCCTGAAAGTGAAGTGGTCGCACCATTCCGACCGAGAAGCCACCTGGGAACGCGAGGACCACCTCCGTTCCGAATATCCGGAGTTCTTTTAGTCCTAGATCTCGGGACGAGATCCTCTCGTAGTGGTGGAGTGTTGTAACACCCCGGATCTAACTTTCCATATTTGTAACTCCAACTCTTGCCATTTTCGGCTATGTGCTATGATATTCCCTTCGTGGTTGGGTTTTGCATTTTTGTTCATGTCATGCATCTCATATCATGTCATCATGTGCATCTCATTTGCATACGTTTTCGTCTCATGCATCCGAGCATTTTCCCCGTTGTCCGTTTTGCAATCCGGCACTGCCACATGCACCCGCGCATCTGTCGTGGAATTGTCACGGCAGATGTCCTTAATATTAGGACTTAGTCGCGAGGCTAGCGCATCTATGTGGTAGCTTGAGAGGGGTTGAGCGGAATCGCGAGACGCAACACAAGACAAGGATTTAGACAGCTTCGGGCCCCGGGAAACATCATCCGGTAATAACCCTACATGTTGTTTGAGGCTAGGTCTCATTATGCTCATGAGAGAGTCGCCGGTAAGCCGACTCTTTGTGTCTAGCCCTAGAGATTGTTTCTTGTTGCTCGTCCCTCTTTGGGAGCCCTGCCCCCTCCTTATATAAGTTGGAGGGGCGGGTTACATATGGAGTCCTAGTAGGACTAGGGCTAATCTATCTTTTCTTACAAGTTGAATACAAGTCCGGGTCTTGCTTCCGTGTAAAGGAAATATTCGTCATCCCTTTCCTTTTAAGCCGTCCCACCATAACATGAGCCGGCCTTCTGGGCCTTGGGCCTAGTCTTCTATCTGACCCGCCGTCGGGGTCATCCGTGAGTCATCAGACTCGTGAGTCGTCTAACAGTGAGCCGCCAGACCCATTGAGTCTCCAGTCCTCCGGCGGGTCACGGTGAAGCGCCAAGTCCGGCCGGGTCATACTTCCGGCCGGGTCATACCGCGGGGTATATCCCCGACATTAGCCCCCAGTTTAACTTGGATATATCCATGTTAAACTAATCTGCAATATAAACACAAGAACAAATTTGACAGGTTGTGTTCCAGGTTAAATATTCTTTGTAAGCCGGCACTTGATCATCCTTAAGGCCTTGTCATCTTCGTTCTTGATATGTATCCATAATCTCATAGCAAATGTCTTTATCAGATATGTTCAAATTTTGCCAATGCAGAAAATCCAGATACTACCTTTGAAAATCCGGGTCAACAGGCCAGCTTCAGAGTCAATTTGCTGACATTGGTCTCTTGTTGAGAAATATTGTAAGAGATAATCCGCTTGAGTCGGCTTTCAATGCTCTGACTTGACAAAAATATTGGTCTTCAACTATTCAACTTATATTCAGCCGGCTTAAAGATATAAAACTTGCTGGTTTATGAGTACCAAAATTGCCAGGTTATAAATAGATGATGCCAAGTCATAATTGTCGCCGACGCCGGTTTATGATTTTTGCAGATACCAGGTCAATCTGATTTACTCAAAACTGAGAATTTGAAGATATTTCTCCCTTATATCCATATTATCTGTAGCCCCCAAGAGCCAGTTTAATCAGCATGAATAAGCCGGGACTTATCACCATGGTTTTAAATAAAATCCAGTTGTGTAGCCCCCAAGAGTCAGCTATAGTCATAGTAGTGTAGCCGGGTCATCCTAGAATTGTCTTCAGCAGAGAGCAATATACATTAGCCCCCAAGTGTCGGGTCATTATGTAATAATGAGCAGGGACTTTGTAAATATGATGATGTAAATTTGAGCAGTAACGTGTAGCCCCCAAGGGCCGGCTTAGTAAGATAATACTGAGCTGGGACTTTTCATTGGAAATAATATCATATGATGTAACCCCCATCTTGGGGCTTGAACCCACGTCCACAAGGTTAATAGCTTTGTGCTTTACCAACTGAGCAGTGGATCCTTCAATATAATGTAATAAGGCTTGTGTATCTTGAATTTTAACAGGAGCAATTGGTAGCCCCCAAGGGCTGGCTCATTACGATGTGATGAGTCGGGTCTTCAATGAGGTGAGCAAAAAATGACTTTGCATTAGCCCCCAAGTGCCATGGTGCATGCTGGCAGTGACATGGGACTTGCATATTTGATGTAATCTCAACTTGAATAATGTAGCCCCCAAGTGCCGGGTTGTAAGCCTGCAGCGACTCGGGACTATTCCTTCCATTGTAGAATAAATCATATCCATTGATAAAATAATAGCCATTGCGCTGAAGCGACTTTGAAAACCTCAATCATAATATTGGTTTCTGATAACCATAATAAAAATCCAGCCATGTTGGCTATTAAAGATTTGACTAACTCGGTTTGAAAACCTCAATCATTCAAATCATAATGAAAATCCAGCCAAGTTTGGCTATTTAAAGATTTCAAATACCTTATCTGTTGACAAGTAAATCCGGAGTTTAAATACTCGGCGGCTCTTGGCCGATGGCGATTTATTACGCCTCCATTGTAAACCGGAATTTTTATAACCCGGCTATTTATAGCCTTTGAGAAAATCAAGAATTGATAACCCTTTAGAGACACCAATGTCAATCTTTCGATGATGGGCTTGAACTGAATCAGTTATGTAAGTCATAGCTCTGTAAATCCTGCACAGAGTTTAAACAACATATGCCCTGGCGACTTAACGTCAAAAGCCAGGGCGGGTAACCACCCAAATGTAGTCTTACCCTGCACACAAGTAGATCACAAGATCCCTATGATCCCTTGAATGATACCGCCGGTTTATGTGACCCTGACAGTGAGGGTGAGAACCCAATTCTGTAAAAGCCGGCACACATGATATTTGTGACAACTCAAATATTTGTGATTACAAAAACTGTATGAGAAACATATAAAAAATTTTAGGCTTCTGATTCGAATACGATCAGTAAACCGTTCCAATGGGGTTAAGCTAAGATTCGAATACGATCATATAGCCCCAGTGGCGTTGGCGTTGCCGATCAAAGTGGGTATCGACAGCTATGTTCTCTTTGGTTCGAATACGACCTATGTTTGAATAGGAAGCCCCCAAATGACCTTAAGAGTTATTTAGCGATGCTGATTCGAATACAATCCACGTCGATTCCCAAAGGGGTTGAGCTATGATTTGGATACGATCAAGAAGCCCCCAAGTAGGTTCAGCAGTTTGCCAATCAAAAGGGTATCGACAGCTATGTTCTCTTTGGTTCGAATACGACCTATGTTTGAACAGGAAGCCCCCAAGTGACCATATAAGTTTAAGCATTGCACCGATCAAAAGGGTACTGATAACTATGCCCGATGAACAGGAAGCCCCCAAGTGACCATAATAAGATAAGCCGTAAGGCAGGATACCTATGTTTGAACCGCGCATCATGGCAGCAAGTTCTTTTTGGCAACCTTTAATTTTTTCTGAGAACTCGAATCTTGCGAGAGATTAATTCTTTTTGAACCGGAACTTTGAACCGGATTTGAGAGCTTAAAAGCTTTGTAAGAGACAAATTTACCATGAGCCGGATGTTTGAACCGGATTTGAGAGCTTCAAAGCTTTTGCGGGAGAGAGATGTCTCTTGAACCGGATTTTAAACCGGAATCTTTATTTTAAGCCGGATATTTTTCTGACGGCCTTTAAATTTGCATCGATAGAGCAGTAATCTCCAGGGCCGGGTTATTTTTTCCTCCAATGACCCAGAGTTCTTGAGCCTGCCGAAACTGACACGATTTGTTGAGTCATGTCATTGTAGCCCCCGAGTCTCAAGATGACTCGAGGAGTTGGCTTTGAGATTCTCCATATTGACCATAGCATAAGGTGTATATCCTTGGTGCTGATAGCGCGATGTGAATCCACAGAAGGTTGAAGTGACTGCGGCGGGTTATAAATGATCCCGTATGAGCCGTGTCAGCAACTCGGCCAATGGTTCCTTCCAACTGGATGTTTTGAAGTTAACCAAACTGTAGTGGCGGCGACTTGTGCGCCTGCCCATTGAGCCGTCCAGTGCCGACGGCGGCTGATAACACATGATAATTTTCCTCCAAGCTGTTGGAAGAAAACCGGGCTTCCCAAGTAGTGACTTGCTCATATTCAATAATCCGCTCATGCAGACAGATGCAGTCCTGGTGTGTCGATGTAGACCAGGCCGCAATAGACGGATGGAATAGACGACCGCCACATCAGAGGCAGCTCAAACAGATGAACCGGCTGCGGCGCTGTAAACCGGTGCAAGCGAGTCAACCATGTTTATTTTGACGTAGTGAACAAATGTCCTGATTCGCCCGAGCAACAGATGAATCGGCTGCGGCGCTGTAAGCCGGCGCGGACAGGCGAGTTAATGTAAACCGGGCCACAGAGGATGGTGACCTTGCACACGTTCATTCTCCGGGCAGTATGACACGGACGAAACCCCGGTGCAGAACGTTGCCATCGCTCGCTCCATACCCACAATATAACACCTCATTCACAACGAACAATTGTCCTGCATCAAAAAGTATTGCAAGCCAAAGTATTTGTTGTTTTTAAAGAAAGCAATATGTAATATAAAAACATATTGGATGGATTTCACCTGATACGTCAGGCCAGTAGTTATCCACCGCGGAGTTGATGATCACCGCGGCGAGGTTAAAACCAATCACGAGCGAGTCGGCTACGGATATAGACAAATGAGTTGGCTGAGGTTTTGTAAACCGGTGCGGACGAGCAAGTTATCCTCCGCGTTGTAAGCTGGTGCGGACGCGTGAACCGGCAAGTCAGCCGACGTGTTGATGTAAATTGGGCCGCAGAGGCGGCGGCTGGCACGCGTATTCGTCGAGCAACATGACACGGCCATCGCTCTTGCAGTGAACCATTGCCCTACATAAACGATATTGCCGACCAAGGCAAAGATAAACTTGTTCGTTGACAAAAACATGTGCTAATAAAATGAACTTGGATGGATATCACCTGATTTGTTTGGACGGCGTATGATCCATTTACCGCGACATTTAAAGGACAGAGCGGACGCGTGAGTTGGCCGCAGCATTGTAAGCCGCGCAGACAGACGAGTCGGTCGTGGGCGCGGACGGTTGAGTCGGCGCGGGCACGGTCGAATGAACCGGCTGCAGGCACGGTCCTGGCGGGTTGATATAAATCAGACCGCTGAGGTGGCGATTCGCGCACATCCGTTTAAGTAATTTGTCATAGTGAGGATGTACGCGCAACCTCCAATAATTGACTGATTGTTACGGTCGTGGCGGCTTGCAGTGGCGGCTCATGGCCGGCCGGCGCAGGGCGGCTCTCTGCAAGGATGAAACGACGGCAGAGGCGTGAAGCGCAGGGCGGCTCACCACGAATCGCTGGTACCTTTGTACTTAATCCCATGGTGGTAGCCTCAAGTACTCGTCGTCCGGGGCGGCTCAACAGCAACGGAAACCATCTGAGGCTTGGCTGGGGACGGAGCGGCTGAGGCGAATGGTGAAGCGAGGCAGACTCGGCGTGGAGTCGAATCCGTGTCCACATCCGGGTCTATCTCCGGGTCATGGCCGTACTAACACTAATACCTTGGCACCATTAGCAGTTCCTCTTTTCCTTTTTTTTAAACCTGAATCCTGGACCCCGTAGAAAGTTCTCTGAACCCAAATCAATGTTGGGGGTTGCCTGTTATATTTAATCCTTCCTTGGATTCCGTCCGTGTGTAGTAGTTGTACTAGTTGAGGGATTTTTCACATGGAATAACTTGGGAATCCATCAGGCTTTGGGTTTCGGGTTGATTAGCAGAAACTTTGATTCATGTAGATTGATCTGGCGATCTCACGTGGCCGCAAGCAGCTGTCCTAATCGCCCTTTGTACTGGCAGATGACATGACGCCTGTCAGTCGTCTCTAATCACTTTGGATTTGGACGATAGTACGTGGAGCAGTGATGGTGACTCGCAGATTCCTCAAGTTTAGATTGACTTGGACAAGAATTGATTTGATGCACCTATTTCCGTAGTCGGAAACTGCCAGCTTTAACAGTTTACACGAGGCGGCGGTTTATCTTTGGCGAGACCAATTTCCTGTCTGTCTCGGCAGCTTGGGGGCGCGGCGTGACGCAACCCTAAACTTCCATGCTCAATCTTCTATACGCTAATCTTGACCGTTGAACTTCGTAGTTGACGTGAATTCTTCCGTGCCGGCTCTTGCTGATCCGGTGGGTCGTAGCTTCCCGATCCCTGAGGGGTCCCTTCAAGAACTCAACACCACCGTGCGCAAGCCCCACGGTGGGCGCCAACTGTCGTGGAATTGTCACGGCAGATGTCCTTAATATTAGGACTTAGTCGCGAGGCCAGCACATCTATGTGGTAGCTTGAGAGGGGTTGAGCGGAATCGAGAGACGCAACACAAGACAAGGATTTAGACAGCTTCGGGCCCCGGGAAACATCATCCGGTAACAACCCTACATGCTGTTTGAGGCTAGGTCTCATTATGCTCATGAGAGAGTCGCCGGTAAGCCGGCTCTTTGTGTCTAGCCCTAGAGATTGTTTCTTGTTGCTCGTCCCTCTTTGGGGAGCCCTTCCCCCTCCTTATATAAGTCGGAGGGGCGGGTTACATATGGAGTCCTAGTAGGACTAGGGCTAATCTATCTTTTCTTACAAGTTGAATACAAGTCCGGGTCTTGCTTCCGCGTAAAGGAAATATTCGTCATCCCTTTCCTTTTAAGCCGGCCCACCATAACATGAGCCGGCCTTCTGGGCCTTGGGCCTAGTCTTCTATCTGACCCGCCGTCGGGGTCATCCGTGAGTCGTCAGGCTCGTGAGTCGTCTAACAGTGAGCCGCCAGACCCATTGAGTCGCCAGTCCTCCGGCGGGTCACGGTGAAGCGCCAACTCCGGCCAGGTCATACTTCCGGCCGGGTCATACCGCGGGGTATATCCCTGACAGCATCCCTTTTGTTTCTTTTCGTGAGCGGGTGTTAAACGTTCTTGGAATGGACCGAATCTTGCCAAGTGGCCTTGGTATACCACCGGTAGACCACCTGTCAAGTTTCGTTCCATTTGGAGGTCGTTTGATACTCCAACGGTTAACCGGGTAACCGCAAAGTCCTTTTGTGTGTTGCAGCAAAAAAACCTCCAAACAACCCAATAACCCGTCTAAGTCACCTCCATGCTCTCGGTTGTTCTATCACGATCGTGTGGGCGAAAACCGCACTCCATTTGGAGCCTCCTAGCTCCCTCTACCTATAAATATGTGCACACCTCCTCCAAATCCCGGATGAAACCCTAGCCACCGCTCCCCTCGCGCCGGCGGACACGTCCGGTCCGGATGGACGCTTCGCCGACGCCGTGCCCAACCAACGGGCCGCCGCCACGTGGCAGCCGCCGCCCGCGGCCCGCGCGGGGCCCCCGCGGCCCGTCTCCTCGCCCGCCGCCGCCCGGCCTCCCGCGACCCGCACCACGCCGCCCTGCGCCCCTCCGCTCCGGTCACCGCCCACCTCCGACGCCGGCGCGCCGCCCGGCCCGCGCCCGAGGACCTCGCCGCCCCGTCGCCTCGGCTCCGCCGCCCGCCGGATCTCGGCGCCCCGCACCGGCGACCGCGCCTCCCCGAGCTCCTCTCCGGCATCTCCCTCCTCTCCAACTCCGGCCGGCGTCCGCCTCTTCTCCAGCAAGGAAGCCCGGCGAACCTTGGTTCACGTGCAATCCAGATCTGGGAGAGGTTGACTTCCCCCCCTGTTTTTCTGCCGTCTCGAAAATATTGCATTATGTGCTCATGTTCATCGCATCATATCTCATTACATACTGCTCCGTTTTGCATGCACGATATATCGACATGTTCGCCCCGAGATGGTCTTCATTTTGTTCCATTGCGCCATGCTCGTTTGTGTCCATCTGGGTGCCCAAATCTCTGGTGCAAGAGTGCTATATGATGTTTGCTGCTGTTACTATTCAGAACTTGGTGATTTGTTATTTTTGTTGCAATTGATGTGTGCATCTTATGAGCATGAGCTCTACAGGTGTTTTGATCTATGCCATGCCATATTTACAGAGGTGTATGCCATGTATTTTTGTGATCTATGTGGTGACTAGCACAACCATGCAAACTAGGCTTCGTGATGTTTCTGTTTTCAGGAACTTAGAATTTTGCAGTGTCTGTTACTCCTGTTATTTTGTTGCCATGTATCCATGTGGCTACAGAGAGATCCATGCTTCTTTTGGGCATGTTCATTAAGGATGTTTTGTAGATATAGTTTTGGCCTGTCCATTCATGGCCCTGTTTGCAATTATGGAGTGCCATAGCATGCCTTAATCTTGCTCTACTTTTTCTATAAAATATTTCTGGCAGAATGTCAACATGATATTCAATTTTGCCAAGGTTGTTGTAGTTGATCCATACATGCTATGTATTTGCTCTTGCCATGGATAGCTTCATAAACATGCCATCTTGCTGTAGGTATGCTTTTTTTGTCATGCATCGCTTTGTGGTGAGTGAATCAAGCTCACCAAGATGCCCTCATAATTTCTGTTAATGACATGCTCTGTTTTCTGCTAAGTCTGGAACCTGTTAACGAAACTTGCTATGTTTACATGGGTGCCATCATGTCTTCCGATCCTTTTTGGCTCATGGTCAGTATGGGACTTCTGTTATATGATTTGAGTAGATTCATGCCATGCCTTGTTCTGCTATGTTAAGTTCCTGTAGCATGTGTTTTGTTTGCTCTGAACATTGCTACCTGATGCTGTTTATGCCATGTCCAGTAATTTCCCCAAGTCTGTGAAGCTGATATCTTTTGCACTTTTGCCATGCTTGTTTGAACCTGTTATTGTGTGATCTATCCGTAGCTCAGTGTTTATCTTTTGTCAAGCATCTCCTGTAGATTACTGACATATGCTTTGTTACTATGTTGGCATGCTGTAGTATAGTTATTTGTTGCATTCTAAGTGCTATCATGCTGTTAATCGCAGAATCGTGTCATTCTTGTTTTGCTTGCCATTTGCGAACCGTGCATCCGTTTCCGGTGATCTTTATATCGATTTCGATCGAAATCATCTCATCTTTCCAGTGGCATACTTGGTTTGCCAAGTTACTTCCTTGTTCATCCATTTTCTTCCGGAGCACGCATATGCATCGCATATCACATCTCGCATTTCATGCATGTTTTGCATCATGTTGCTTGTGCATTTCCCGTGATTGATTGTGGTTCCATTGCTTGTGTTCTTGCTGTGGGTAGAGCCGGGAGACGAGTTCGTGAACGAGGAACCTGTTGAGTACGCTTACGGGGATCAAGCTTTCGACAACTCTGAGAACCTTGCAGGCAAGATGACCATACACTCGAAATCACTTCTATCTTTGCTTTGCTAGTTGTTCGTTCTATTGCCATGCTGCGCTACCTACCACTTGCTATATCAGGCCTCCCATATTTGCCATGTCAAGCCTCTAACCATCCTTTCCTAGCAAACCGTTGTTTGGCTAAGTTACCGCTTTTGCTCAGCCCTTCTTATAGCGTTGCTAGTTGCAGGTGAAGTTGAAGTTGGTTCCATGTTGGAACATGGATATATTGGAATATCACAATATCTCTTATTTAATTAATGCATCTATATATTTGGTAAAGGGTGGAAGGCTCGGCCTTATGCCTGGTGTTTTGTTCCACTCTTGCCGCCCTAGTTTCCGTCATACCGGTATTTTGTTCCTTGAGTTTGCGTTCCTTACGCGGGTGGGTGATTTATGGGACCCCCTTGACAGTTCGCCTTGAATAAAACCCCTCCAGCAAGGCCCAACCTTGCTTTTACCATTTGCCACCTAAGCCTTTTCCCTTGGGTTTTCGCGAGCCCGAGGGTCATCTTTATTTAACCCCCCCTCCCGGGCCAGTGCTCCTTCGAGTGTTGGTCCGAACCGAGCAGCCTGCGAGGCCACCTCGGGGAAACTCGAGGCCTGCTTTTACTCGTAGCTTGACTTATCCGGCGTGCCCTGAAAACGAGATATGTGCAGCTCCTATCGGGATTTGTCGGCGCATCAGGCGGCTTTGCTGGTCTTGTTTTACCATTGTCGAAATGTCTTGTAAACCAGGATTCCAAGACTGATCGGGTCTTTCCGGGAGAAGGTTTATCCTTCGTTGACCGTGAGAGCTTATAATGGGCTAAGTCGGGACACCCCTGCAGGGTATTATCTTTCGAAAGCCGTGCCCGCGGTTATGAGGCAGATGGGAATTTGTTAATGTCCGGTTGTAGAGAACTTGACACTTGACTTAATTAAAATACATCAACTGTGTGTGTAGCCGTGATGGTCTCTTCTCGGCGGAGTCCAGGAAGTGAACACGGTTCGGGTTATGAATGCACGTAAGTAGTTTCAGGATCATTTCTAGCTTCGCGACCGTTGCGTTGCTTCTCTTCTCGCTCTCATTTGCGTATGTTAGCCACCATATATGCTTAGTGCTTGCTGCAGCTCCACCTCATTACACCATCCTTTCCTACAAGCTTAAATAGTCTTGATCTCGCGGGTGTGAGATTGCTGAGTCCTCGTGACTCACAGATTCTACCAAAACAGTTGCAGGTGCCGACGATGCCGGTGCAGATGACGCAACTGAGCTCAAGTGGGAGTTCGATGAGGAACGTGGTCGTTACTATGTTTCTTTTCTTGATGATCAGTAGTGGAGCCTAGTTGGGACGATCAGGGATCTAGCATTTGGGGTTATCTTATTTTCATTTGGATTTGACCGTAGTCGGTCTATGTGTGGATTTTGGATGATGTATGAATTAATTTATGTATTGTGTGAAGTGGCGATTGTAAGCCAACTCTCGTTATCCCATTCTTGTTCATTACATGGGATTGTGTGAAGATGACCCTTCTTGCGACAAAACCACAATGCGGTTATGCCTCTAAGTCGTGCCTCGACACGTGGGAGATATAGCCGCATCGTGGGCGTTACATTAGCAGCAATAGAAACACACAAAAATATGATCCTATAGACTACTAACAAGTGGTGGTGGTGGTGGGTGTCACAAATCCGTCAAGCAAATCTCAAATTCTTACCAGTTCTTACCCAGCAGCAGGCGGTGATCGGCAACCGATGTTGTCAGAACTCTCAAAGCTTGGATAGAGCGATTACCAGGGAGAGTCAAACGCACGATGTAGATGTATGTGGAGCTAGGAAGGCTTATAATATGGTAGCAAAAAGGGTCAGCAATAATCAATTCAGAGATGCAAAGTTGAATAAACGCTCAACGACGGTACTGTGTTGGTCCTAGGCTAGACCGTACTAGAGACGCGAGCCTAGAACACTAACAAAATCACGACGCTGCACGTAAACAAGGGAGAAGCACACTCTGATTTTTTTTCTTTTTTCACTTTTTTTTGCACTTTTTTCCTCTTTTTTTTGCTCCGCAACAATTTTTTTTTGAAAAATTCTACAAACGTCCTAAAAACTGCCTAGCCAAAATTTTCCAGACTTAGTTTTTTTTTTGAAACTGGAACTATTTTTCTTCTGCGGATGGCTCGGAAGTTGGGGAGTCCTACTCTTTCACGACTCAGAGTATCGCGTGATCTGGAAATCGAGAGCAAAGCAATAATTACTGGACTCGGACTAGGACTGGTGGCGGAGATGAATCTGGTGGAAACTCGGACTGGTGGCGGATATTTGCAGGGCAATGGAACACGGACTGGTGGCGAATCTGTGATGGAGGTGGACTCGGATTAGTGTGAGGGCGGTGGATATGTGGTATATGGTAGCGGTGATGACGATGGTGGTATATGGCAGCGGTGATGATGATGGTGGTATATGGCAACGGTGATGACAATGGTGGTATATGGCAGCGGTGATGATGATGGTGCGGCGGCGGCGTGACAACTTGTGAACAGAACTCGAAACTCTAAAGTACTAGACACTAGGACCAGCAACTTGACACGACGATGCAACCGCAAATTCAACAAAGAAAATACAGAAAAGATTATGCAAAGGCTCAGATTGGTTCGAATAAGATGAACTAACCCTAATATTTTTTTTTGGCTTTTTCGTGGACTATAGGTATGAAGAACATACTCGATCTAAACTACGAAAAACTGTAAAATCTCACCGAGCAACCTGGAAATCTGATACCACTTGATAGAGGCAAAGGTGTCCCGATGTTTCGATGAGATAGCAATCATTTTCTGTGGGAGTCGACTTTGACGATCCGACTACGAACGTGCGAAGACGTCGCGCCTTAGCAATCGCTAAACCCACTTTCGAGGGGTTATTGACCACGTCAGAGCACGATCAACCTGACCACGAGGGTCTATTTCCTGCGAGCAAACGAAGAACAAGGAAGAAACTGAGATTGCAATCTAGATATTGCGAATAAAAGAGGAAAGCTTTATTAATGAATGTGGGGTTCTTTGTCGCCTTTGTCTGGTCGTTGAACACAAACGAAGTACGCAAAGTTGAAGCTATGGCAAACTTTTAATCTAAACAAAACCCAAAGTCTAAACGGTGCCCTAAGGGCTGTATATATGGAGGAAGAGGGGGGAATTTCGTGGCCCTTGGGGAAGGGGTCCGAAACCAACCCTATCTCTTGTTTCCCCACACATATGGACTCTAAAAACAGCCTATACTTATGTATTTCGAAATTACATGGGCCTGGCCCAATAATAAGGTGACGCAACACCTAGAATAGCCTCTGGACGAAGTTTATGAAGTGGCATCTTGTATATTTCGTCCAAGGCTTCATTCACTCCTTATGGTGGCTTCAAAGTCCTGAAATTATCACTTGTAACTCCGTTCATGTTCCCCTTGCACATGACATCAACTCCATGCTTGTTCTTGCTCCAATGTTCATCCTTCTCCAAGCTAGGCCCTTCATTTGTAAGCAAAACAAAAGTATCCAATTTAGGTAGCATCATATTCTCATGAACATTAGAATCATTATTAAGAAACGAAAGTACCTGGTAATTTAATTGGTGTGTGCGAGCTCTAGTAATTGGTCCATTATATGTAACAGTAGGGGCTGTGGGTGTAACAATGGTATTGATGTCCTCATCAAACAGAGTAACCATTATTCTCCTTAAATGAATAACCGTATTGCGATAAACATAATCCAATCATGTCTATGCTCAACGCAAACACCAAATAACAATTATTTAGGTTTAACACCAATCTCGATGGTAGAGGGAGCATGCGATGCTTGATCACATCAACATTGGAAACACTTCCAACACATATCGTCATCTCACATTCAGCTAGTCTCCGTTTATTCCGTAGCTCTTTATTTGGAGTTACTACCACTTAGCACCCGAACCGGTATTCAATACCCTGGTGCTACTAGGATGTGACAGCCTGGTTTTTGCCCTTTCTTATTTGCTTGAAATTTCATTTGAAAGTTTTTGAAACTTGGAGTTTCTGAATCTTTTCATTTGGACTTAAACACTTGGGCATCCTTGGCTTTCACCCAAGTGTTCACTTCTCTCCCAAACCATCACTTCACTTCTGATCCACCACAAAATAACCTTTGGAATATTTTTCTTAAATGAAAAATATTCATTTTCTCTCAAAAACCCTAAGCCAGATCTGTTTGCTTCAAGGCAACCCTAATTTTTATGGCTCAGAAAATTCTAAGATAATTCACAAATATTCTAGGGACCCTAGGGCACCTCCCTGAGCAAAAATATTTCATCACTTTTTGGAATATTTTTGCTACAGAAAATCTTTTCTGTTCTGGACAGAAATGGTGGTTTCTACAGCAACTACCATTTTACTTGCTCCATTTGACTTGAACTTTCTTGTGCATCTTTACCTTAGTAACTTATAACTAGCCTCCAAAGCACAGCCCCAAACTCCCAGCCATTTGACCACAGTAACATCACAAAGTTACTGACCAGAAACTTACCTGGCTTGTAAAATCTTCTCTACTGCACCTGTATCCAAACCAAACCGTGGTAAACTTCAAAACTACCACGAACAACATGCCAGACATGATTTTTGGACAAGGCTGGCCTGAGGAGAGAGTTCGCGTGGTGACCATGCGTGTCCATGATGCCAGGCATGCGTGTCGACGCGCTCTGGGTGACGCCGAGCGCTCTGTTCGAGCGTGCTCGCTTCCCCGGCCTGCCCAACCATGCCAAACCCCGCCACCATCATCGTCTCGACGTCCTTAACTCCTCCCTGGCACTCGCCGACGCCGGAGCTCGCCGCAGCGAGCACGGGCAAGGTCCGGCCAGCCCAACAGTGCGGAGCGCACTGTGCTCGTCGCCATCCCCTTGATCCTGTGCTCGTCTCCGCTCGCCCACAGTGGCCGTGTGACCTCCGTCGCCTTCTCCCCCTCTCACTGACGCCGCTCGTCGCCGGGCGCCGTGGACAGGTGTCCACCGGCGGAGCTCGAAGCACCCTCGCCGCTCGCCTATAAATAGAGCCACCCCCAGCCTCCTCGAGCACCATCCAGTACTCACACACACCCCACGATCGAGTAGGAAGCCATAGCCCGGCCGGGCAGGCCTAGGGCCGCCGTCCCCGAGGTCGAGCTCGCCGGCGATCCCCTCTGGTCGCCGCGGTAGCTCCAGCCCCTCCCAGGCCTGGGCGACCCCTCCAAGGCCTCCGCCTCTCTCCGGTGAGGCCATCTCGCCCGCTTGGAGCCTCTGGAGTGACCTCTGCTCGTCGTCTTCCTCAACTCCGGCGACCTCCATGTTCTGCCTCCGCTTGCGAGCTAGTTTCCGACGCCGTCCGACCACCCCTAGCCATGCTACGGGTACGGGCAGGTGCGCCATCGTCCCCTCTCTCAATCCCTCCCTCTCGTTTGGGCCAAGGAGCCCTCGTCGCCGGCGAGAGCTCCGGCGAAGCCGCGGCCCTCTCTGTTTCTCTCTCCCTCTTCCCCCACCTGACTAGCGGGGCCCGCTAGTCAGCCACTCAGTACACGCGCGAAGCGGTACAAGTGGTGGCGCCCCTGGGCTTTACGCCTTCGACGTCACCCCCCAGCTGTTTCTTTTTATTCAAATTCATTTATATTCTAGAGAGCTTCAAACAATTTTAACTTTTTAACCATAAGTCCAAATGAGATGATTCTTTTTGCATTGTGTTCTTTGAAAGGAAATCTAAAAGCTCACCAAAGATGAGATTCTTTTTGTGTTTAAAATTAATTTCAGAAGGTGAGGCTTGTCTTGAGGATCACCAGGAGGCTTGTGAACCTCATCTGCACTAAGGCAAGCCACAACAACATTTTTATGATGCCATTTCAATATTTGTGATTTTCTCACTTAAATGAAATGATTAACCCATGCATTTAAATAATTATTGAATTATTTGTATTCTGTTAAGTATTGGTCAGTTGTTATGCTTGATTTACAGAATAGTTGAAACTAGTTTGAGTGGGTAAAGCAAGGTAAAATTTATTTGAGGTGATGTTAGAAATAATTTTGTTATGCATGTTAGTAATTATTTAAAGCTTTGTGTTTGCATTCTTAAATTGATAAAAAAAATTAGAAAATATTCTGTTAAATACTTGTTTAATCATATTACTTGTCTTACAGAATGTTTGAACCCAACTTAGTGATAAAGAAATTAAGAGTTGTTGATAATGATATCTTTTGGTCAAGCATATGAAAAATTTATGAGAGTTACTTTCTTGCGTAGGAAATTAATAAAACTTGTTGCAAAATATTTTGGTTAAGTTGTGAGTCATTTTGAGCAAGTAGAGTAATATGAGTTGTTGACGTTTATGCTTGGTGTGCATATGGATGACGTCGGTCATTTTTATCAATATGTGATGCATGTGTTGTTTTGCATTTCATGGCATGCTATGACACCGGTCATTTTTAGTTTAAAGTTAATCCTGAATATAACTCAACTTGAATATACCGTTGACTGGGTCATGGTGCCGCTGAATCGAGTTTCAATCCAGTGCAACCACATTTGCCTTGTGGGAAGGCCTTGATTCGGTCCATTGACACGGCCTCTGGTCGGTGCCTCCATCTAGGGATGATTATGTCGTGTTTGCCCTGGCCCGGTAAGCACACATAATCTTGTGTGCTCGTTGATGAGATTATGGTACCGAGTCCCTGAGTGGGAGTGTTTTGACCACGACGGTGGTCGGGGTGTCTTTGGTTGACACGGGGCCACCCAGGACCAGCCCGTTGGGGATTTGGGTCGGAGTGGCCGGGAGAGTGCTGTGGCAATGGAGGGGTTTTGTCGGAATGCCATTGGTCCACCCGAATGGGAATGCGAGGCCATGGGTTCCATGGTGTGGGTACAGTGTGCTACCTCTGCAGAGTGTATAATCTATCGATAGCCGAGTCCACGGACACCTCGTACTAGGTCCCACCATGAGTCAACGTTTAATAAAAATTGCACACTAAGCTATGAACTTTGCATTGTCAATGGATGGCAGAAAGGCCATCGAGGTATTTGGGACCAAATGATGGTCGTGGTTGTGATCGCCGTAAGGATCACGAGTTGTTCTTGAGAAAGACCACTATGGTGGTGTGTTTGTGGTCCAGAGATGATCACAGTTGGTAAGCTGTCCTGAGGGACGTTCGGGCTTGATCACAGCATGTTGACATATAATGTTGCATTATTAATAATTGGTTAAATATCATGATATTGTTTGTCATTATGATTATGCTTGTTGTGAGCTTGCAAGTACATTCAATGTACTGACCTAGCATGTCATGCCAGACTTCAGGAAAGTCTCGTTGGAAAGGAGCGCTGTTCGAGTCTAGATCGTGTCCACATCAGTGTCCCTGTGATATGGAGCTTCCGCTACGACGTTATTCCGCTGCCACGTAGTTGTTCGAGTCGAGGCCCCTTTATGTTCACTAAATAATGTACATATTGTTCTGTCGCACCGAGTGTGCCGCTTGGCCTCGACCACTGTTGTAATATGAACTCTGTTCCGCTAGCATCAATAAAGCGGTTGTTTTCTGTACCAATATGTTGTGTGTTGCCAGAAGACATGATCTCTGGGCTGGCAATGCAGGGTAAACCGGTCGCTCTGAGCCGGGGTGCCACATAGGAGTACTAGTAAAGTACACATTATAATGTATATCCAATATACTTCTATCAGCCTTGCCAGCCTTCTCATCTACCAAGTATCTAGGGTAGTTCTGCTTCAATGACCGTTCCCCTCATTTCAGAAGCACTTAGTCTCGGGTTTGGGTTCAACCTTCGGTTTCTTCACTAGAGCAGCAACTGATTTGCCGTTTCATGAAGTATCCCTTTCTTGCCCTTTCCCTTCTTGAAACTAGTGGTTTTACTAACCATCAACAATTGATGCTCCTATTTGATTTCTACTTTTGCGGTGTCGCGAATAGCTCAAGGATCATCATATCTATCCCTGATATGTTATAGTTCATCACGAAGCTCTAGTAGCTTGGTGGCAGTGACTTTGGAGAACCATCACTATCTCATCTGGAAGATTAACTCCCACTCGATTCAAGCCATTGTAGTACTCATACAATCCGAGCACATGCTCAAAGATTGAGCTTTTCTCCTTAGTTTGCAGGCTTAAGAAACTTGTCAGAGGTCTCATACCTCTTGACGTGGGCACTAGCCTGAAATCCCAATTTCAGTCCTTGGAACATCTCATATGTTCTGCGATGTTTCAAAAACGTCTTTGGTGCCTCAATTCTAAACCATTTAGCATTACGCACTGAACTATCATGTAGTCATCAAAACGTGTATGTCAGATGTTCGCAACATCCACAACCGACACTCGAGGTTCAGCATACTGAGCGGTGCATTAAGGACATAATCCTTCTGCGCAGCAATGAGGACAATCCTCAGTTTACGGACCCAGTCCGCATAATTGCTACTGTCAACTCTCAACTAAATTTCTCTAGGAACAAATCTAAAACAGTAGAACCAAAGCGTGAGCTACGACATAATTTGCAAAGACCTTTTGACTATGTTCATGATAATTAAGTTCATCTAATCAAATTATTTAATGAACTCCCACTCAGATAGACATCCCTCTAGTCATCTAAGTGATACATGATATGAGTCAACTAGGCCGTGTCCGATCATCACGTGAGACGGACTAGTCATCATCGGTGAACATCTTCATGTTGATCGTATCCACTATACGACTCATGTTCGACCTTTCGGTCTCTTGTGTTCCGAGGCCATGTCTGTACATGCTAGGCTCGTCAAGTCAACCTAAGTGTTTTGCATGTGTAAATCTGGCTTACACCCGTTGTATGCGAACGTTAGAATCTATCACACCCGATCATCACGTGGTGCTTCGAAACAACGAACTTTCGCAACGGTGCACAGTTAGGGGGAACACTTTCTTGAAATTTTATGAGGGATCATCTTATTTATGCTACCGTCATTCTAAGCAAATAAGATGTAAAAACATGATAAACATCACATGCAATCAAATAGTGACATGATATGGCTAATATCATTTTGCTCCTTTTGATCTCCATCTTCGGGGCACCATGATCACCATCGTCACCGGCATGACACCATGATCTCCATCATCGTGTCTTCATGAAGTTGTCTCGCCAACTATTACTTCTACTACTATGGCTAACGGTTAGCAATAAAGTAAAGTAATTACATGGCGTTTTCATTGACACGCAGGTCATATAACAAATTAAGACAACTCCTATGGCTCCAACCGGTTGTCATACTCATCGACATGCAAGTCGTGATTCCTATTACAAGAACATGATCGATCTCATACATCACATATATCATTCATCACATCCTTTTGGCCATATCACATCACACGGCATATGCTGCAAGAACAAGTTAGACGTCCTCTAATTGTTGTTGCAAGTTTTTTACGTGGCTGCTATAGGTTTCTAGCAAGAACGTTTCTTACCTACGCCAAAACCACAACGTGATATGCCAATTTCTATTTACCCTTCATAAGGACCCTTCTCATCGAATCTGATCCGACTAAAGTGGGAGAGACAGACACCCGCTAGCCAGCTTATGCAACTAGTGCATGTCAGTCGGTGGAACCTGTCTCACATAAGCGTATGTGTAAGGTCGGTCCGGCTCGCTTCATCCCACGATGCCGCCGAATCAAGATAAGACTAGTAACGGCAAGTAAATTGACAAAGTCGACGCCCACAACAACTTGTGTTCTACTCGTGCATAGAAACTACGCATAAACCTAGCCCATGATGCCACTGTTAGGGATCGTTGCAGAAATTAAAAAATCTCTACGCATCACCAAGATCAATCTATGGAGAGACTAGCAACGAGAGAGAGGGGAGTGCATCTTCATACCCTTGAAGATCGCGATGCGGAAGCATTACAAGAACGCGGATGAAGGAGTCGTACTCGTAGCGATTCAGATCGCGGTTGATTCCGATCTAAGTGCCGAACAACGGCGCCTCCGCGTTCAACACACGTACAGCCCGGGGACGTCTCCTCCTTCTTGATCCATCAAGGGGAGAGGAGAAGTTGAGGGAGAGCTCTGGCAGCATGACGGCGTGTTGGTGGAGCTTGCAGTTCTCCGGCAGGGCTTCGCCAAGCACTACTACTACGGAGGTGGTGTTGGGGAGGGAGAGGGCTGTGCCAGGGGAAGGGGTGCGGCTCCCATGCACCTCCCCACTATATATAGGGGTGGAGGGGGCTGGTTACTTTCCCTCCAAGTCCATTGGGTCGTTGGCAAAGGTGAGGGGAAAGAAATCCCATCATTTCCCTTCCCCACCGATTGGTATCCCCCTTTTTTAGGGATCTTGATCTTATCCCTTCGGGATATGATCTTATTCCTTCTAAGGGGGAGATCTTGGTGCGCCTTGACCAGGGGTGTGGGGCGTTGCCCCCACTACCCACGTTCATGTGGGTCCCCCCATGCAGGTGGGCCCCACTCTGGAACATTCTAGAACCTTCCCGGTACAATACCGAAAAATCCCGAACATTTTCCGGTGGCCAAAATAGGAATTCCCATATATAAATCTTTACCTCCGGACCATTCCGGAACTCCTCGTGACGTCCAGGATCTCATCCGAGACTCCGAACAACATTCGGTAACTGCACACTAATTCCCATAACAACTCTAGCGTCACCGAACCTTAAGTGTGTAGACCCTACGGGTTCGGGAATCATGCAGACATGACCGAGACAGCTCTCTGCCCAATAACCAACAGCGGCATCTGGATACCCATGTTGGCTCCCACATGTTCCACGATGATCTAATCGGATGAACCACGATGTCGGGGATTCAATCAATCCTGTATACAATTCCCTTTGTAAATCGGTACGTTACTTGCCTGAGATTCGATCATCGGTATCCCAATACCTCGTTCAATCTCGTTACCAGCAAGTCACTTTTACTCGTTCCGTAACACATCATCCCGTGATCAACTCTTTGGTCACATTGAGCTCATTATGATGATGTCCTACCGAGTGGGCCCAGAGATACCTCTCCGTCACCCGGAGTGACAAATCTCAGTCTCGATTCGTGCCAAGCCAACAAACACTTTCGGAGATACCCGTAGTGTGCCTTTATAGCCACCCAGTTACGTTGTGACATTTGGCACACCCAAAGCATTCCTACGGTATCTGGGAGTTGCAGAATCTCATGGTCTAAGGAAATGATACTTGACATTAGAAAAGCTTTAGCAGACGAACTACACGATCTTGTGCTATGCTTAGGATTGGGTCTTATCCATCACATCATTCTCCTAATGATGTGATCCCGTTATCAACGAAATCCAATGTCCATGGTCAGGAAACCGTAACCATCTATTGATCAACGAGCTAGTCAACTAGAGGCTTACTAGGGACATATTGTGGTCTACGTATTCACACATGTATTACGGTCTCCGGTTAATACAATTATAGCATGAACAATAGACAATTATCATGAACAAGGAAATATCATAATAACCATTTTATTATTGCCTCTAGGGCATATTTCCAACATCGAGGCCTTACCGTCTCCGGCCTTCTCGCGGCCATGAAAAAAAGGTTTGCGCCAGCCCCCGCATTGACCAGTGTGTCTTCCCTCATGACCGTCTTCTCTTCTTCCTTCTCCATGCCTCAGATCACGTCCTTCTGATGGTCCTCCGCCTTCTTCTTGATCTCTCGGCATTCAGCCGTGTCGTGTGTGCGCGAACTGTGCAAGGAACAGTACGGGCCGTTGCCCGAATTGTCAAAAGCCACCTCTTCCTTCTTCTGTCACTTCCACTCGGGCTCCGCCGCGAAGACCCGAGGCAACTTGCGTTTTGGGCCCTTCTTGTCATTGGAGGGTCTGGTCTCCCTCTCGACTGTTTGTGAGGAATGGTTTTGGGCCTCAGCCACCTTGGCACACTTATCCGCCAGCTCGTAAAGTTGCATCGTTATGCGCACATCATGGACGACCATCTTCTCGCACATCTTAAGATTCACGACACTGTTGCGGAAGGCCACGACAACCTCCGCATCGTTGATGCGGGGAATTTTTTTGTGAACTTGGCTAAAAGAGTGGATGAACCCACGCAGCGTCTCACCCTCCTTCTAGATGGTGTTTAAGTCGGCGATCATGGACGGCGGATCGCAGGTTCCCTTGAAGTTGGCGATGAAACGTTCGCACGACTCGTCCCAAATTTTGATGGAGATTGGCGGGAGGTTCATGAGCAACAAACATGTTGAATCCTTAAGGGCCATAGGGAAACACTTGACCATGGCATCAACATGGCCATGGGCCGCTTGGATCGCTGTGGTGTAGATTTGGAAGAACTCGACCAGGTCGGTCAAGCCGTCGTACCGAGATGACAAATCCGGCTTGAACCGCCAGGACCAGACCACCTCACAAAGTTCAGGGGTGAACGCCTGGCATCCCGCGCCTATCTGCACAGCCCAGACGCCCAGAGTGCCTGGGGCAGGGCGCCCTGCCTCCACCATAACTTGGACGGATCAATGCTTCGACGCGAGTGTCCTCCGCCGGCTGACGTGTCGATGGTCACTGATCCTTGTCTTCCTCGGTGGAAGAGGCCACGGATGGCTACACCTCTCCTCCTAGGCATCCGCGCGCCCATCGTGGCTCGCGGTCTTGATGATGTTGAGGAGGCGCTGTGTGCCCCAGGGCCCGTGACGGTGTCTGCGAACGCAGCTGCATCTGGCCAATGATGCCAAGAAAATATGTGATCCATGCGAGCAAGGGACCATGCTCCACCTCTAGCGGCGGGTATTGCTGGAGCTCATGTGTCGCTATCAGTGCTGCAGCCAGCATGTAGATGGTGCATACTGTGGTTGCTGAGGGAATAATCGAAACACGAGTCCGATTGTCCTGTCGTGGGGGAACGATAACTAGGCCGCGATCAACACTCGCGCCATGGCCGACGACACCTCCTCTGTCATTCTGCTCCGCATCTCCTTCGTCACCCTCAGAAGGGTGGTGAACCTCCTCCACTGGCCAGGGAGGAGGAGGAGGCACCTGCTGAGGAGGAGGAAGCAACACCTGCTAAGCGGCAGCCGTGACCTCCTAATGTCGGCGTCGCGCCAAAGAACGCGCCTCCCGACTACTTACTGGGGCCATGGATGCCCCAAAATTCCTCGACGCCATGAGTCAAAGCACGCTTGACGCTCCGAGAAGAAAAATCATCACAGGTGGTGACGATGCGAGAGCCAGACGTCTCAGTCCCTACCTGGCGCGCCAAATGTCAGTTTCCAAGAACCTACATATGAGTTGTGAGATACAACCCATTGAATGGCCAGGGACAGAACATGTCCGGTGATCCTAAGTCATGGATGGATGTGGTGGATGAACTACAGATGAACTCAAAGAACAACCCAGGTTTGGGCCACCTTCTTGGTGTAATACCCTACTCCTGCTTTGTTTTGTATTGCAATGACATGGAGCTACAATATGTCTGTTACAAGGTGGAAAGTTCGACCACTTGATCGGTTCTGATCCTCTTCTATTTATATAACGGGGAGCGAGAGAAGAGAGGCGGTGGAGGGGAGAGAATCTCTCTCCCCACCTCCTTCCACAAAGGGTGCTCCATACCGCCCATAGTGCGCTAAAAGTGTCGCCCTGTGGCGTGCTCACGCAAGCTGTCCTATGACACTGTGGCCGACCTTTGAGTGACAGGACGTCCTCAGTAAGCCCTCTAAGTCAAACCTTATTACGTCTGCTCCACGCTTCGTTTGGAGGTACAACCTACCTTCATACTACAAGGCAGTATTTTGTCCTCCATCCCACGCGGAGCACCCAGGATAGCTTCCCAGAGAGGTCTTCCCAGGAGGAAAGTTCTTGGAGACGACTGAAAGCCTCTTTTCCCTATGAATTATGCCCCTTGCATGCCACGACACCTTTCCAGAGCCTCCGGTCGTCTAACTGTGAGTACCCCGTAATCCACTGGTCCGACAATAATGTCGGGGTGCATCATTTTTTATCAGGGATGTGAGACATATGAATGCATGATGCTTGTGTTTCTTACTCTCTCGCATAATGTTAGTTTGGTTTTAAATGCATATGAGGGGGAGAGGATCACTTTTCGTCTCCTGGACCAAGACTTCAACAACACTATTGATGAGTGGTGTGATTATTTTGGCTTCACCAACAATGATGATGATCTTAGATGTTTATGATTTCACTGACCCGCACCCAAAGCAATCCTTTTACCAAATGAGTCGTGATGGCTCGAGGCAAAGAGCTAGTTGCATTGAAAGTCCTGCTATACGTCATTTCTATTATGTTATCACTAACTCATTGCAGGCACGAGGAGAAGTTTCTAAGGTGAATGATGAGACCATGCTAGTTCTCAGGAAAGCAGCAAACCTTGACGTCAGTTATTCGCCCAACATTGGGGGAATACTTTTGCTACACATGGCGCATCAAGCAAACCATGCACAAGAAGATATTGTGTGTCGAGGAGTGATCACCATGTTGGCCAACTCCCTTGGTCTTAACTACAATCACCTTCGCCCCATTGTCGATAACACCCTTGTTAATATTTGCGTTCTTACTAGCGCTAGATTGGTAGTAGTTCATAATGACCGTCATTGCATTAGAATTCCTGGAGTAGCAGACTTGTTGCCTACTCCTATTCCTAACCATTTCCAGCGAGCATGTGCAATTGCATTGTGCTGCACAAGAAGGAGATGCAGCATTTGACCAAGAAGGCACTGGACCAGAACAAGTAGATGAAGAAGATCTCACCACCGATGAAGAAGAGGAGCAACCCCAAGAGCAGCCACAACAAGGAGGCTACACCACTTATGCGGACCTGAACAGCCTTCAGGGCTCTATCCAAGATATGAGCAACCTCACCATGTCCCTTGAAGGCACGTCCGCCTACATGAACATGAACTTCTCCAACTGGGGTTAGGAGTGGGCTCCTGACCAACCATCGCAATGATCCCGCCGGTTTGGGCTTGCAAAAGCCTAAGCTTGGGGGAGGTCATCACCACTTCTACATCAAGATGTGGCAGTATTTGAATAAATTGTAATGAGGTTGTACTTAAGCTCGTGGATCTTCAAAACACTACTTTGCTTTTATTCGCTTTTGCTCTTTTTATTTTACTTTTGCCTTTGTGATTTTTCGGTTGCAAGTTAGTTTTCAAAAACCCAAAAACCAAAAAATAGAATAAGCTTTGCTTTGCTCTTGTTCTTTATTTATCCCCTTGGAGTTCATTTATTTTTAAAGGAGTTAATTTTTGCCGGACAACAAAGAATGCCAGAGTAAGGAAGATACGTGTGTGAATTCGCAACTATGAAAGTATGTCCTACGGCCCCCATCTTTTGCACTTGAAATACTTAGAGTAGGTGTAGTAGTAGTATGTGTGATATGTGCAGATGGGAGTAAGTCTTGATAATTAAGACATAGGTTTTGTTCTAGTAGCTGAAATAATTTTGTAGCCTTTGTTCTGTTTAGTTTAGATAACCAAAACTTGTCATGGGACTGTTTTTCAATGAAATGATATTAACCAAGAATAACTATGCACAAGAAAAAGTCTTTCAAGACTTTGGAGTTGAGAAAAATTATAGTGGGAGTGATGTTTGAAATGCTCAACCCCATATTATTAATTTTAATAGACTTGATAGAACTTGTGGATTAAATTGTCTAGAGGAACTAGGTTGAAGGGTGAACGAGATTATGTCAAAATTCTATGTTGTATCTCTTACATGGTTCTTCAGCTTCTTGCTAGTGCCATGGCCCCGCAACTCTATGCACGTGTACGTGTGTAAATGTGGCTTTGTCATCTTTCTTGATGTTATGCTGAGGACTCTGCTAGCGAATGAACGATCCACAAAGAGTGGTAGCTCGAATTTCGGCTACGAGTGTGTTACTGTACGTAGTGGCAACACTACAAACGCATATTATTCGACTTTCTCTTGAATGGGTGTGTATGTTGTAAATAAACGGGACTGATCAAAAGAGCTCGAAAGAGACATCTATCAAAGGTCCATAGTTCCCAAACATTAAGCCACAAGAAAACCTATGCATGACCACTTAGTTGGCATAATCACTTCATGCGGCAATCAAAGTTCCAACAAACAATGATTGGAATAAAGTGCTTGAGAGCTTTGAGGAGGAAATAATTGTGGGCGTGCTTATGAGCACTAGAGCATCACATTTTCCTACATGCTTGTCATTCCCTAACTTAAGTTGTATGGCTCTATCAAAAGAAAACTCTTCCATGCATTCCTAACAAGCAAGTGTTGTCTAAAATAAATATAATAGAGTGTCGCAAAGTCGTTTTGTCTAGTAGATTAAGAAATTAGGGTTGATTATCTTTACTTCACTAACAGTTGCACTATAGCCATGCCACCCCTATAGTTATGCTAAGTTTTTAGGTGTGACCCCCGAGACCGACGCTCCAGATGCCTTCCATGTTTTGCGTGTCAGCTCTGTTATTTATTTGTTTGTTGCTTTTATCCTCGCATCATCCGCTTGCATCGGCACTCCGTTGCCGTCATGTTCTAAAAACTTACATTCGTTCATCGTTGCCGTTTCTCCCTTTGCCTTCGTCACCTTCCCTCGGACCGCTTTGCCTTCGTTGACCGATCCGAGTCCAACCGGGTTTTTGATTCCCTCTTGTCAAACCACCTAACCCCTCCATGCACAGTGCATCGACCCCTCGCGCGCGTCCGAAACTCCCCTGGACCCGACCCGGGCAGTCGTTACCGATGGGTCCGGATCATCCCCAAACACCCCTAAAAAAATCTACGGTTTCTTCTTTGACTATCCAAACCTTTCTATCTCGACCGTTCGATTTTAATCGGAGGGTCCGATTAGCCCCTAACCAAATCCAATGCTATATATAGCGGTCAACCCCAATTTTTAGGCCACCTGTCCCATCCATCCATTCCATCCATCGCGCCGCCACCCCCCTTGTCCTCTCCACGTTGGGATCCCCTCCCGATCCATCCAACCACCTACCTCCTCGTCTTGCACAACTAGCCAGCCGCGCCACGCCGAATCGCCCAAGCCGTACGCCTCCTCCCTCATCCCAGCGGAGCCCCGTCCTCCCCGCGCCTGTCCCGTGCGCCCGGCGCGAGGCCGGCAAGCAGCAGCAGCAACCAGGTCACGTCGTCGCTCCCCATGTCTTCTCTCTTTTCCCCGCTGCTCCTCTTGAACCTTCCCCGCCGTGGCCGCCTGTCTGCATGTCACCGACGGACCAGATGAGATCAAGCCGCTGGAGCTCCTGCACCAACCTTACGTCCCCTTCCCACGTGTCGTTCCCGGACAGCCACCTTGCCAGCATCCCAGGGCCCGAGCTCCACCGCGCCATGCCCGCCTCGCCTCTGCCTCCTGTTTCACTGCATCGAAGCAGTGCATAGGAGGACAAGCACCTCGACCCCGCCTCTCCTGCCCGTTGACCGCGCCGCCGGAGCCCTGCATCGCGCCAAGCATCACCGGCACCCCCGAGTTCCGTCACGCAGCTGCATCCTCTGCTTCGCGCCGCTGCCTCCCCTGGGTCCAGAGGAGGACGAACGCTTCCGCGCCCTGCTTCTCGTTCTGCCCAGGAACGAGCACCGCCTCGCATTGACCGGTCTAGCGCCAGCGTGGGCGAGCGCCCCTCGACCGCACGCGCCTGGGCGGCAACCCCTTCGCCAGATCCGGCCCAGCCGCTCCTCTGCTTCGGCCCGACAGCTCCCCTGCGTCAGCCTGCCAGCCTTGCCTCTCCACCGACTGGGCCTGGCCCTCTAGTGAGAAGCCCAGTCCGCCCGAGATGCGGCCTGGCTCCTATTTTTTTCGTGCTCTGCAAATTTTTCTAATTTTCCAGAGTTGGCAGATTTGCAGAAAAACCCTCATGATCATGCATTTAATAACTCCAGAACTGTGCATAATATGTAAATAATTTATATATGTAAAATGTTTAGAATTTCATCTAGTTTCATAATATGCCACTCTCATTCTTGTTTAAAATATTTAAACTTGTTGTTTGTTTAATTTTGCATAAATGCCATGTTAAAATGTTTTATTTCATAACTAAATAACCGTAGCCCCAAATTTAGTAAACTTTATATGTAAATGGGGTAGAAAAATGCATAGATTAACATGGTGGCATTACTTTGCATGTTTAACAACTCTTAAATTGTGTATAGGGCAGAACAGTACCAAATTTGAAGATTGCATATGAGGATTTTCCGGAATTGTTGTTTGTTGTTCCGGCCTCATTTAAACTTGCCTAGATAGGTAGTTTTATTATGTTTCACCTCTTGCCATGTTTAACAACATTTAATATTGTTGGGTATATAAACGGGAGAGAACTAAATAAGTAAATGCGGTGTTTCGTCAATATGAAACTTGTTGCATATTGAGCTCCACTTAACTTGTAGTATTGTTTGTTGCACTTTGCCATGCTTTGTCATGCTTTTAAACCGGACATGCATCATACTTGTTTGTGCATCATGCAATGTTTATGCTTGTGTGTTTACCATGTTGTTTGCTTCTTTCCGGTTTGCTTCTCTCGTTAGCTTCGGTTTCGTTCTAGAGTTGTGAGGATTCGTTCGACTACGTCTGTTTGTCTTCTTCATGGACTTGTTCTTCTTCCTTGCGGGATCTCAGGCAAGATGACCTTTACCCTCAATATCACTTCTATCTTTGCTTGCTAGTTGTTCGCTCTATCGCTATGTCGCGCTACCTACCACTTGTTTATCATGTCTCCCATATTGCCATGTCAAGCCTCTAACCCACCTTCCTAGCAAACCGTTGTTTGGCTATGTTACCGCTTTGCTCAGCCCCTCTTATAGCGTTGTTAGTTGTAGGTGAAGTTGAAGATTACTCCATGCTGGAACATGATTATGTTGGGATATCACAATATCTCTTATTTTAATTAATGCATCTATATCACGGGAATTTCATCTAGTCACTTTCATCATGTTGGTTTGATTTGTGTTTGCTACTTTGATAATTTTATGTGGGTGGACCGGTGCTTAGGTGTTGTTCTTACTTGAACAAACCTCCTACTTATGATTAACCCCCTCGCAAGCATCCACAACTACGAGAAAAGTATTAAGAATAAATCTAACCATAGCATTAAACTTTTGGATCCAAAACAATCCCTTATGGAATAGCGCATAAACTAGGGTTTAAGCTTGTGTCACTCTTGCAACCCATCATCTAATAACTACTCCACAATGCATTCCCTTAGGCCCTAATAAGGTGAAGTGTCATGTAGTCGACGTCCACATGACACCACTAAGGGAATCACAACATACATACCATCAAAATATCGAACACATATCAAGTTAACATGATTACTTGCAACAAGATTTCTCCCGTGACCTCAAGAACAAAAGTAACTACTCACAAATGATTACCATGCTCCAGATCAGAGGGGTATTAAATAGCATAATTGATATGAACATATAATCTTCCACCAAATAAACCATATAGTAATCAACAACAAGACGTAATCAACACTACTAGTCAGCCACAAGCACCAATCTAAGGTTCCGGTACAAAGATTGAACACAAGAGATGAACTAGGGTTTAAGAGGAGATGGTGCTGTTGAAGATGTTGATGGAGATTGCCCTCCCCAAGATGGGAGAGTTGTTGGTGATGATGATGATGATTTCCCCCTCCGGGAGGGAGTTCCCCCGGTGGAATCGCTCCGCCGGAGGGCAAAAGTGATCCTGCCCAATTTCCGCCTCGAGATAGCGGCGCTTCATCCCGAAAGTCCTCCCCTCACTTTTTTTCTAGGTCAAAATGACTTATATACCAGAAGAGGGGCATCAGAGGTGGGCAGAGCAGGGCACAACGCACCTGGGCTCCCTAGCACGCCCAGGTGGGTTGTGCCCACCTGGTGGGGCCCCTCTGGTGGTTATTTGCTCCAATATTCCTCATATATTCCAAAATAATTATCCGTAAATTTTAAGCTCATTTGGTGATGTGCAGAATAGGTATCTCGGACGTAGCTTTTCCAGGTCCAGAATTCCAGCTACCGGTATTCTCCCTCTTTGTGTAAACCTTGCATATTATGAGAGAAAAGGCATTAGAATTACTCCAAAAGGCATTATTATGTGATAAAACATAGTAAATAACAGTAGGTAAACATGATGCAAAATGGACGTATTAGTAGCGCATGGCAAGTACCAGCGCTACAGGTAGGATAGTAGCAGTAGCGCGGGCCAGCAGACCAGCGTTGTTGCTTAGTGGCCCATCCTCATCCACCGGGGCTGCCCATAGTAGTAGCGTTCTGCAAAAAATAGCGCTACTACTAGTCCCATAGCAGCAGCGCGTGTTGGTGGCCCACCGCTACCGCTATGTGTGCATAGTGCGAGTAGGTGGGCCCCACTTAGCAGCAATGATGCCCCCCTTAGCAGCATTGCGGGTTACAGACCGATGCTACTATTTCTACACTTAGCAGTAGCGCTGGCGCATTACCCGTGTTGCTGCTAAACGGCCTTTTCCTCTCCCCTACCCATCACTCTACTGCTAATGGGCTTAGCAGTAGCATGGGCCCGTGACCCACGCTACTGTTAAGCCAGCCTTGTCATCTTTCCTCTGCGGCTCGTCCACCTCACTCTCCCCTCACACTCTCGCAGCCGTTGCCCGCTCTCTCTGCCACCGCTGTCGCCCGCCATTGCCCCGAGGTAGCTCCCATTCTATTCCTCTTGCCACCCTCCTCTCTCCTCCCTCCTCTCGCTTCCCAACGTCCTCCTCTCCTCCCTCCCTCCTCCTCTCGCCCGCCCTCCTCTTTTTGGCCATCGTCCTCCTCTCCTCTGGACGTCCTCTCCTCCCTCCCTCCTCCCTTCCTCCTCTCGCCGGCCACCCTCTCCTCTGGATGCCCTCTCCTCCCTCCCTCCCTCATGCTGCCCTCATACCTCCCTTAAATCGTTTTACTGGCTTATGCATTCTCTATTTTATAGTTTGTAGTTTACTAAATTTATTTGGTAGAATTTTCTAGGGTTGAAGAAGTAGACAGTAGGTAATAAAATTAGGTTTATTAGGAATCAAATTGGATATTGTCATATGCAAGTTCTAGGTTTTATGGTTTTACTAATTTAGTTTTTTAGTACATCTATTGAATTTCGGAAGTTTCATTATAAACTGAATATCAAGTGCATAAAAAATAAATGAATATTTTATGGGAATTAATGGGAGAAGTAAAATCCAACAATATTTTTTTTTGAAATGAAAATGTAAGGAACTTGACTCTGTTTGAACATGTGAGGAAATGAAAACGAAAATGTGAAGAAATGAAGCTAGTATTTTTGAAATGAAAATGTCAATAGTGTTTACATGCTCATTTGTGACTCCTCATGTGGTGCATTGTAGATCATACTGACGAGCCGCTCAACGACACCTAGAAGATCACCGACAACACCCGTATCCTCGACAGCCATCTAATGAGTAAAGATGATCTATTTGGACATGTGATATGTGGAGTAGTGTTGTGTAGTACTAGCATGTATATGTGCTTGCCAAGTGCCATCTTGGCTTTTATTGTTTACACGGAACACCTCAGAGTGGCCTATGTTTTGCTGGAATGTTGATTCTTTTCTGTTCTGGCAAATTTCAGGCGCTCGATATGTCCTATTTTAGCGAAGATCATGCCGAATTTTTTGTCAACTTTGGCATGACTTGTGCTAGAAAGTAGGAAATATCGAGTGCCCATGATTTTGCCGGAACGGGAATTAATCAACATTCAGGTAGAACATAGACCATTTTTATTCATTGCTCCATATATGTAACGGGTTGACTTTCAGGCTATCGATTCTACTTGAGTGACTTTCAGTTTGTTCTTGAAGGAAGGATGCCGACTGTTGTCGTGGAGGTCGCTTCTCTTCCTTCTTCTCATGGTAAGATTTTTCCTATTATGTCATCGGTGCTTTTTTTGCATACATTCTTCTTAAGCGTGCATCTTTTGCACACATTCTTCTTAAGCATAATTACAATATGCTAAGTATGTTATTATGATGTTCTTCAACAGAAACTCCTGGAGAATTGTGTGCCTCGTCTTATGCATGGGAAACATGACATGAACATTATTAGCTTACGGCCATGTCGGCCTACGTGCCACCGCAGTGCATACACGATTTGTCAAAGAGATGAAGTCGTCACAATCAAAGACTAGAGAAAAGTTCTGAATGAGGGACTACTTGGCGGCAACATCAAGCGTAGCCCAAAAATGGGAGACAGGTTGATATGATTCAGGGGTTTACCTGTTTTATGCTATTTTACCTCCGAGAGAGTAGCATGTCTTAGGTAGAACGTACTCATCATGTGCTAAGAACAGTTAGCTAGTGTTGGTTATGACTATGATGATGATGATGAGTTATGTGCTACACATTGTGCTAGAATGATGAGCTAGTTCTCATATGACTACGATGATGAGTTGTTATCATGATGATGATGATGAGTTCTATGCTACATTGTGCAAGAATGATGAGCTAGTTCCTATATGACTAAGGTAATGAGTTGTTATTATGATGATGTATGAGTTCTTATATGAATATCATGATGATGGTGAGTTATTATGATCATGATGAGGTATTATATCATTGGGTGGAAGAAACATGGATTAGATTCATGTGGGTAGATCCAAAGTCACCAAAAGTTGGAGTAGTAGAACGATCCTACTAATCCATATTTTGGTCACTTTGGATCCATCCACATGAATCTAACTCATGTTTCTTCCACCCAATGATATAATAACTCGTCATTATCATAATGATATAACAATCTCTTAGTTGCTACAATATCAAAATTTATATAACGATGTATAAATACAATATAAAATAAATGAAATGAAATACAGATGAAAAGTAGTAGCGCGGGGTAAAGCCCATGCTGCTACTACTTAGTAGTAGCGCTGGTATAGAAAAACGCTACTGCTAACTGAATTAGGAGTAGCGCGGGTGGACCCGTGCTACTCCTAAAGTTTACCTGTAGCGCCCTAGCAGTAGCGCGGGTTCCCCCACTACTACTAGGATAAAACCCCGCGCGACTACTAGGGTTTTCCCTAGTAGTGGTCGCCATCCTCATAATCGACCTCCATGCTAGCATCTTCTCTGGGAAGTCTCCTCCCCTCTTTAGCGCGTGCACACTTGTTAGCTAGAGCATAAAGCTCAGCGACATCCCTCAAATTGTTCATGGCTAATTCCTTCTGCATCTTGCGATTACGCACATTTGTGGGAAATGCGGTAATGACAGCAGCATGGTGAATATCAGGAATATTATGATGTACATGGCTGAATCTCTATATGTACTTACGGAGAGATTCGCCATCTATCTGCGGTATCACATGCAAATCGCTAGGCTGACCATGAACCTTGTGGGCCCCGATGAAGGTGCAAATGAACTCATGGCATAGAGCCGCCCAAGAGGAGATGGAATTCTTTGGCAGGTTCATCAACCATGATCGAACATTGGGCACAAGCACCAACGGAAAGTAGTTGGCAAGGGTCTTGTCATCTCGTCCCCCAGCAGCTTGCACCGCAATGGTGTAGATGCCTAGGAACTATGACGACTGAGTTTTATCGTCGTATTTCTCCGGCACTTCTGGTTTGAAGTTCCGAGAATTGGGCCACTAGACTTGCCGCAGCTCACGACTAAACGTTGGGCAACCCACCTTGTAAGGTAGGCACCCAAGGTACCCAGGTGCAAGGTCGTCTACAGTGGGCCCTGAGGGAGTCCTGGATTAAGGGGTCCTCGGGCGTCCGGGCTATGTGACGTGGGCCGTGAAGATACAAGACAAAAGACTTCTTCCCGTGTCCGGATGGGACTCCCTTTGCGTGGAAGGCAAGCTTGGCATTCGGATGTGAAGATTCCTTCTCTGTAAACCGACTCTGTACAATCCTAGGCCCCTCCGGTGTCTATATAAACCAGAGGATTTAGTCCCTAGAGGCAATCATAATCATACAGGCTAGACATCTAGGGTTTAGCCATTACAATCTCGAGGTAGATCAACTCTTGTAAACCCCATATTCATCCAAGATAATCAAGCAGGAAGTAGGGTATTACCTCCATCAAGAGGGCCCGAACCTGGGTAAACATCGTGTCACTGTCTCCTGTTACCTTCGATCCTCAGACGCATAATTCGGGACCCCCTACCCGAGATCTGCCGGTTTTGACACCGACATTGGTGCTTTCATTGAGAGTTCCTCTGTGGCGTCGATGACAGGATTGATGGCTCGCCTTGCTATCAAGGACAATATCACTTCCGGAGGAGCCCTGGCCGCAAGCCAAACCCTTCGGCGGGCAGCTTTACCATGGCCGCCCGTTCGGCCGTTAAGCCGATGATGACTTCCCAAGTCATCGAAAAGCGTCTCCGTATTGGCCCCGAGTACTCCAAACAGATTGATCCGGCGGATTTGTTGTCTTTAAATGAACTCCTAGATTGCATCACCACCCTGGTGGTCGCTTCAGACTATGATCGGATCGGGCTTAAACCCGATCAGAGAGAAATCAAATCTCCGCCGATCACCCATCATATAGCGGTCGTAGAGGAGCAAAACAACAAGGACTCTTCCCCTATGCTGAAAACAAGCTGTGTTCGGATTTCTGAGCTCGGAGAGCCGGATACCCGTCTACGGGCGGACACTCCCAGTCCTCCGAACTTCGAATCGGGCGTTGAGCCTGAAGAATCATTGGACGTCCTGGAGCCCGAACTATTAAACTCGGAAGTTTTTCAAACTCCGAACTCCACATTGGGTCGGGGTTCGGATTTAATGCCACCCACCCACCACAAGCAATATTCGCCAAGCAATTCCGGTCCCCCGGATATATGCGACCTCATATACATATGGCAGCAGTCTTAGGAAACAGGCCATCACTTTTGGGCCAGATTCCTCCTTGTCAAGGACAAGATTAAAGATTGCCGCGACGAGGACGCGATTCAGTATTCTGCAATAATTGCATGGACGAAGGAATCCTCAACGCCCTCAACCGCCGTCGTGTACTACACTTCGCTGATTTGGCAACCATAGTACAAAAGTACTGCGCAATGGAAAGCGCCTGGAAAACATAGACAGCCCGCTGGGAACCACCGGCCTTCACGCCACCTCCCTGGCGGGCAAACACGATGCACCCTCGCGGGGCACCCGACCCGGTAGGCAAGAAAATTAAACCCTTTACGGGACGTGGAACCGTTCTTGAGGGATGGCTTGATAAGCCATGCAAAATACACACGACACCGCATACCGAACCAACCCATAGCCTCAGAGCATGTTGGATACTCCGGCAAGTGGCCAAGAGCGGCAAGGATATCCTCACCAAAAATACCTCAGTGCAGCACTCTCCGGAATACGACGACCTTAGAGTATTGACAACCTTCGAGACTTTCGCTTCAAACAATCGGCGCAAGAGAGCACTCCATGACCTCGCCGAAGTCTGCCAAATCGCAGCAATAAATCCCTGGAATGAAACGGCCATAACTTTTAATGCCAATGACGAACCAAAATTCCGTCCAGTCCGGGCACCAGCCGCCTGGTCCTCAACCCAATTGTGGATGGCTTTCGGCTCACTAAAGTGCTCATGGACGGCGGCAGCGGACTGAACCTCATCTGCAGGACATGCTCAATTAAATGCAAATAGATAGAAGCTGCATCGAGCAAAGTAACAACCTTTTGAGGAATCATTCATAGTCGGGAAGCAAGATGCGCGGGAAAAATTAAGCTCGACGTGGTACTCGGCACGCTGGAGAACTATCGGTCCGAAGAGATAACCTTCCAAGTGGCCCCATTCAACAGTGGATATCACGCCATGTTAGGGCGAGACGCATTCACGCGCTTTCAAGCCATACCTCATTACGGGTATATGAAACTCAAGATGCCCGGGCCCAACGGTATTATCACTCTCACCAGTGATTCGGACATAGCACTCCGCGCAGAAAACAAAACCGCATCCCTGGCCCTTGATACGTCTCCAACGTATCTATAATTTATGAAGTATTCATGCTATTATATTATCCATCTTGGATGTTTTATGGGCTTTACTATGCACTTTTATATTATTTTTGGGACTAACCTATTGACCCAGAGTCCAGTGCCAGTTCCTGTTTTCCCCTTGTTTCAGTGTTTCGAAGAAAAGGAATATAAAACGGAGTCGAAACGGAATGAAACCTTCTGGAGAAGTTATTTTTGGAAGGAAAGCAACCTGATAGACTTGGAGTGAATGTCAGGAAAGAAACGAGGGTGCCACGAGGTAGGGGCGCGCCCACCCCCCTAGGGCGCGCCCTCCACCCTCGTGGGCCCCTCGTGGCTCCCCTGACGTACTTCTTCCTCCTATATATACCCATATAACCTAAAAACTTCGGGGAACATAATAGATCGGGAGTTCCACCGCCGCAAGCCTCTGTAGCCACCAAAAACCAATCGGGACCTTGTTCCGGCACCCTGCCGGAGGGGGGGAACCCTCACCGGTGGCCATCTTCATCATCCCGACGCTCTCCATGACGAGGAGGGAGTAGTTCACCCTTGGGGCTGAGGGTATGTACCCGTAGCTATGTGTTTGATCTCTCTCTCTCCCGTGTTCTTGATTTGGCACGATCTTGATGTATCGCGAGCTTTGCTATTATAGTTGGATCTTATGTTGCTTCTCCCCCTCTACTCTCTTGTATTGGATTGAGTTTTCCCTTTGAAGTAATCTTATCGGATTGAGTCTTTAATGATTTGAGAACACTTGATGTATGTCTTGTCGTGCGTATCTGTGGTGACAATGGGATATCATGTGATTCACTTGACGTATGTTTTGGTGATCAACTTGCGGGTTCCGCCCATGAACCTATGCATAGGGGTTGGCACACGTTTTCGTCTTGGCTCTCCGGTAGAAACTTTGGGGCACTCTTTGAGGTTCTATGTGTTGGTTGAATAGATGAATTTGAGATTGTGTGATGCATATCGTATAATCATACCCACGGATACTTGAGGTGACATTGGAGTATCTAGGTGACATTAAGGTTTTGGTTGATTTGTGTCTTAAGGTGTTATTCTAGTATGAACTCTAGGGCTGTTTGTGACACTTATAGGAATAGCCCAATGGATTGATTGGAAAGAATAACTTTGAGGTGGTTTCGTACCCTAGCATAATCTCTTCGTTTGTTCTCCGCTATTAGTGACTTTGGACTGACTCTTTGTTGCATGTTGAGGGATAGATATATGATCCAAATATGTTATTATTGTTGAGAGAACTTGCACTGGTGAAAGTATGAACCCTAGGCCTTGTTTCCTAGCATTGCAATTCCGTTTGTGCTCACTTTTATCATTAGTTACCTTGCTGTTTTTATATTTTCATATTACAAAAACCTACATCTACCATCCATATTGCACTTGTATCACCATCTCTTCGCCGAACTAGTGCACCTATACAATTTACCATTGTATTGGGTGTGTTGGGGACACGAGAGACTCTTTGTTATTTGGTTGCAGGGTTGTTTGAGAGAGACCATATTCATTCTACGCCTCCCACGGATTGATAAACCTTAGGTCATCCACTTGAGGGAAATTTGCTACTGTCCTACAAACCTCTGCACTTGGAGGCCCAACAACGTCTACAAGAAGAAGGTTGCGTAGTAAACATCAAGTAGTTTCTGGCGCCGTTGCCGGGGATGCTAGGTAAGCGGCACTCACACCCCGTCAACTAAGCTCCATTTCTGGCGCCGTTGCCGGGGAGGTGAGTGCTTGAAGGTATATCTTTAGATCTTGCAATTGAATCTTTTTGTTTCTTGTTTTATCACTAGTTTAGTCTATAAAAGAAAAGTACAAAAAAATTGAATTGAGTTTGCCACATACGCTTCGTCTTTTTAATATCTTTCGTGAGTATGATGGAAAGGAAAATTATGCTCAAGTGCTAGAAGAAGAAATCTATAGAATGTTTGGCACTAAATCTTTGTATGATGAGGATTATTGCAATGTTCATAGTATGAACTCCTTGAATATCCATAGTACTAATTATGATTGCACTAGTCACGATGAAGATGTCTCCTATAAACATGTCAATTTATCTGGAGTGCATTGGGTTTGTAAGTACACACCAAATAGGGAAGATAGATATTGCAAGAGGCATAAGTATTTAGAAACTAAATTGTTGCAAGAAAGTCTTGATGTTTGTGCTGAAAAATTCAATATTTTTCGCGCCCCTTGTGAACTTTGCAATGAACATGGTCATTTAAATCTCCAATGCAAATTGTTTCATGACCGAATCGTATCCAAAAATTATGATAATTTGATTACCCTTGAGCATCATAAAGAGCTTAGTCTTCTTTTGGGGTATGAGGAAATGAAACATATAACTGAGGGTATTCCAAAGTTTAATCTTGATATATTTCTTGATTTTGATCTAGAGAAGATTTATATGTATTGTGCGGTGAATTGCATTAAAAATACTTATATTGCCAATTACATAAAGAAAAGAAAAGAAATAGAAGATGAAGAGAATGCTAATGAAAGGGAAGAGACTTCCCAATATCCCCCTATTATTCCTTATGATGAATCAGGTAACGAGGAGGAGCCTTCTATTCAACCAATCTCATTAATAAGGAGCTCCAAAAGGAGGATTGAACCCACACATGATGTGGTGAAGAAGAAGAAAACAAAAAGGAAGAGAGGTAAAAAGATATCTCTCCCAAATAATGTTGCCCCTATTATTGTTGTGCCTCATGAAAATGAAGATGATGCACTTGATGATGATCTCGTTACCTATTGCTTGTTGTGATGATTATGATTGGGAAGACAATGATACTCCTTATGATCTTGAAAATCTTTTTGGCACTTGCTTGGAAGAATATGATAATTGCTATACTATTGGTGCTATCCATACTATTAATGATGAGAGTGATTATGCTTATGATATGAAAAGGCCCAAGCTTGGGGATTCTATGTTTGATGAAGATGATGTTTTTGAGAATATATTTGCTGCAATTAATGTTTGTCCCAAGCTTGGGGAGGCTACGTTTAATGAAGATGATATTTTTAGTCTCCCAAGTTTTGATATGCAAATTTATAATGATGATAGCATGCCTCCTACTTATGATGATTATATTGATGAAAGTGGGTTTGGAAGAGTGTCAACTTTAGGAAGTAATGATCCCACTATTTTGGAGGATGTTGAATCTTATAATATTTATGAAAGTGGATTTGGAGAGGTCATGACTTTATTTAGTGATGTATCCACTATTTCGGAAGAGGTTTCAATTGATTATGATGAGAACAAAGTTGCTACTTATGATGATTATTGTGATGAAACTTATGCTATAAAAAGTAGTGATGATTATATTTATAAAACTTGTCATGATTATGATTACCCTTTGTATGAACATTACTCTTTTAATGTGGAAACAATTTATAGTATTCAAGTCTCTTATAATACTCCCACTATTCCGAATGAGAAGAAATTTGCTTATGTGGAGAGTAATAAAAATTCTATGCTTGTAGATCATGAAAAGAATGCTTTAGGTGCTGGTTATATTGTTGAATTCATTCATGATGCTACTGAAAATTATTATGAGGTAGGAATATATGCTTGTAGGAATTGCAATAATATCAAGTTTCCTCTCTATGTGCTTACAGTTTTGAAGTTATGCTTGTTTTGCCTTCCTATGCTAGTTGATTATTGTTCCCATAAGTTGTTTGCTCACAAAATCCCTATGCATAGAAAGTGGGTTAGACTTAATGTGCTAGTCATATTCTTCATGATGCTCTCTTTATGTTTCAATTCTTACCTTTTATGTGAGCATCATTGAAATCATCATGCCTAGCTAGGGGCGTTAAACGTTAGCGCTTGTTGGGAGGCGACCCAATTTTATTTTAGTTTCTTGCTTTTTGGTTCTGTTTAGGAATAAATAATCCATCTAGCTTCTGTTTAGATGTGGTTTTGTGTTTTAATTAGTTTTTGTGCCAAGTAGAACCTTTGGGAAGACTTGGGTGAAGTCTTTATAATCATGCTGTAAAAAACAGAAACTTTAGCGCTCACGAGATTAGCTTCAACTTTTTACTGGAGAGCGCTATTTAGTTGATTATTTTTGAAGATGATTACTAGACAAATTTGTCGGGGATATACCCCGCGGTATGACCCGGCCGGGAGTATGACCCGGCCGGACTTGGCGCTTCACCGTGACCCGCCGGAAGATTGGCGACTCACGGGTCTGGCGGCTCACTATTAGACGACTCACTGCCAGACGACTCACGGATGACCCCGACGGCGGGTCAGATAGAAGACTAGGCCCAAGACCCAGAAGGCCGACTCATGTTATGGTAGGCCGGCTTAAGAAGAAAGGGATGACGAATATTTCCTTTACGAGGAAGCAAGACCCGGACTTGTAATTAACTTGTAAGAGAAGATAGACTAGTCCTAGTCCTACTAGGACTCCACATGTAACCCGCCCCTCTAACTTATATAAGGAGGGACAGGGCACCCCAAGAGGGACAGGCAACAAGAAATAATCTCTAGGGCTAAACACCGAGAGCCGGAGCCGGCGACTCTCCCGTGATCATAATGAGACCTAGCCTCAAACAGCACGTAGGGTTGTTACCGGATGATGTTTCCCGGGGCCCGAAGCTGTCTAAACCCTTGTCTTGTGTTGCGTCTCTCATCCCAATCAACCCCTCTCAAGCTACTACATAGATGCGCTGGCCTCACGACTAAGTCCTTACACCTAGGACATCTGACGTGACAATTCCACGACAGTTGGCGCCCACCGTGGGGCTCGCGCACGGTGGTGTTGAGTTCTTGAAGGGATCTCTCCCAGGGATCGAGAAATTCACAATTTTTTGGATAAAAAATCCAGCTCTGGAGGATCTGCATCAACTTTGAGTTCATCGTTTCAGATTTTACAAGTCACGACGGTTTAAGTTTTTTTCACCGAAGACAAATACGACCCGGACGAGGAGTCAAACCGGCCGGGTTGAACCGTCTCGCCGAATCCGAGTTACCACTGCGGTCTCGTCAAAATCGCTCCGCCTTTGCCGACCCGGCGGTTTTAGCAACCATCGTCTACGCAAGAATCAAAAGCTAATGCTGCTTCTTACTCCTACATGGGAAGGACAAAGACGTATGCAATGCACCGAAGATTCCGCACATGAGTTTGCCAAACATGCTCACGTACAAAAAAGAAAGAAAGTCAACTATGGAAGTGGATAAGGCCACGGACTTAATCTTTGTCTCCCTCCGTCTTCGTCTTGGAGCGGCCACCGCCGAACGCGCTTCCGACCGCTGCTCTGCCGTGGCCCCGTCGCGCCGGTGCCTCTCCAACTCGCCGCCGTGGTTGCAGACTGCCTCGCCGCTTCGCTGCTCGCCTCGAAGGCGGCGTCGCCTCTCCCTGTTGCTGTCGTTCCACCAGGTTCCTCTGTGATGTATGAACGCCCTCTGCTCCGAGCTATTCGGCGCTGAGTCGCCTCGACGGTCTGATTCCTCTACTGCAAGCCACTCCATCCGAGCCGGCCTCAGTTTCGCCACGCCGCAAGTCGCCTCTGCTATAAACCGCCCTTGCTAACCTCACACCCGGGCCGCCGAGCCTGCGAAGCCACTGGCCTCGTTTTCTACTCGCAGAGTGGTCCTGTCTTCAAATCGCCTCGAGCCACCCCCGCAGCATGGCCGCCATGGCTTGACTAGCGCGCCAAACCGCCGCCACCGTCGCGGCCTCGCGCCGTCGCTAAGTCGCCTCACCGACCGCCGCCCTGGTCGAGCCGCTGCCCGGCCTCGCTTCGCCGTCTTCGCCGGGTCACCTCTGCCTAACACCCGCTGTTCCGTCCCGCTTCAGCTGCTGCCCCGCCGGTTCACCTCTGCCCGCGGCCGGTGCCGGTTCTGCCCTGCCTGAGCTGCCGCCGGTTGCCTCCAAAATCGCCATGGCCGCGCGCCGTTCCAAGCCACAAGCCGCCTCCACCAGAGGGCCGGGCCGCCGGAATGAGTCGTCGATGCACTTCCGCTGACCTCCTTCTAAGCTATCAAATCGCCTGAGCTAAACCGGCCGGCCTCCGCCACAAACCGCCTCCGCCGTCGTCTCAACAAGCGCCCGACCGCGCGGTTCACTTCCGCCACGGCTGTACTTCACCGGCGCGCTTCCGCTGCTGGGCCTCGCCTCTGCTGAGCCGCCTGCCTCAAATCGCCGCCCTTCGTGCATCCTCTATCTGACCCGACGTTGGTCCTTTCGGTCTACATTAAAGCACGTCAGAGACCGCGCTAGAGTCTGCCCGCGCGGCACTGCTGTCCGATACTACAAGGATTAGACTAAAAAAAGGAGCAGATTACAAGCCAGACATTTGATTCCTCAGGTTCACGACCGCTAGTGTTTCGCATCATCAAAAAACAGAGCTACACTACACACACTACTATATGGTCCGGTTCCCTATGTTTTGGTTTAATGGACAAACTGCAAGATCGTTTGTGAATTATGGCAGTCTGCCATTGTCCTTGGGTCAATTTTAGCTGCCAACTCGCCGGCCCGGAGGACCGGGCTGTGTCCATATGCCAAAGGCCTGTAGACAGAGGCATGTTCTGCCCGTCATCCCTGCGTTTCAGTATACATCAACACGCCAGATCACCCGGCAGATACCCACGTACAGTTTACTGCCTTACAGTATGCCAACTTCAGTACAACAGTCAAGCTGCCATGCTCGCCTCTGCTGCATCCGTCGAGCGAGATAAGTTTTTTGGTCTGTTGTGACCTTGTGCAGACAAGTTACCAAGATTGAGATCATGCAAAAAAGAGTTCTCTGCACGTACGTGACATGCTGCTGCAGAGGAGGAACATGCACGTCCCAA
Source organism: Triticum aestivum (assembly GCF_018294505.1). Classification (NCBI taxonomy): domain Eukaryota; kingdom Viridiplantae; phylum Streptophyta; class Magnoliopsida; order Poales; family Poaceae; genus Triticum; species Triticum aestivum. The sequence continues at coordinate 213,308,249 of NC_057805.1, forward strand.
ACTTTATGGGCAAGTGATACCCTGTTGAAGGTGATACAGCAATTGCATGCAACTGTTGATCATCAAATGTTTACATTAGATGGGTCATACCATCACCAGTTTGTCTACGGAGTTACAGCCGGATTATCTGTCGTCCCGACAAATCCAGACAAAGTCCACTACAAAAGTGGCGTCGTGCCATGGACAGGAGGCTCGCACTGTTTAAATGTTGTGGCCAATTCTCGCACCTGCACCGGCTTAAATGTCGTGGCCAACTCTCGCGCCTGCACCGACTACCGTTGCCGCGGCCGACTCGACAGTCCGCACCCATGCGCGTTGATTTCCAACACCGCGACCGACTCACCCAGTCGGGCTTACAATGCCGCGGCCGGCTCTCTAGTCTGCACCGGCTTACAACGCCACGGCCGGTTCATCCGTTTGCTCCTGCGGGTGACTCATCCGTGGTTGATTTTAGCTTCACCGCGGCGGATAAGTTCTGGCCTAACATATCAGGTGACATCTATCTAAGTCTATTTTTGACACATATTGTTTTTTGTCAAAAGAACAATTACTTTGGACTGTATTTTTTGATATGCAGGATATTTATTTCATTGTAAACATGGTCTATCATGGGTACGGAGCACGCGCTAGCAACGTTCTGCATTGGCGTTTCGTCCGTGTCATACCACCCGGTGAATGAACGTGAGCAAGTCGCCCTCCCTGTGGCCCGGTTTACATCAGCTTGCCGGGACCACGCCTGCGATTAACTCGCCCGTCCGTGCCGGTTTACGACACCGGTGCCGATCTTCCCCGTCCGCACCGGCTTACAACGCCACGGCCGGATCATCTGTTTGAGCCGCCTCTGATGCTGAGGTCGTCTTTTCCGTCCGTCTCTCGCGGCCTAGTCTACATCAACACACCGAGCCGCACCTGTCCGCATGAGCTGTGTATTGAGTATGAGCAGGTCACTGCTTGGGAAGCCCGGTTTTCTTCCAACAAATTGGAGGCAAATTATCATATGTTATCAGTCGTCGTCTGCACCTGGATGGCTAAATGGACATGCGCACAAGTCGCCATCACTACAGTTTGGTTAAACTTCAAACAGCCAGTTGGAAGGAACCATTGGCCGAGTTGCTGACATGGCTCATACGGGATCATTTATAACCCGCCACAGTCACCTCAACCTTCTGTGGATACACATCGTGTTATCAACACCAATGATATACAAGTTATGCCGGTTTATATCACGGTTAAATATGGAGAATCTCAAGCCAACTCCTCGAGTCATCTTGAGACTCGGGGGCTACAGTGACATGACTCGGGAACCCCGGGTCGTTGGAGGGAATGATAACCCGGTTCTGGAGGCTGCTGCCATATTGATGAAACTTTAAAGGCCGTCAGAAAATTGCCGGTTCAAATAAAGATTCCGGTTTAAAATCCGGTTCAAGAGATATCTTTCTCCCGCAAAGTTTTGAAGCTCTCAAATCCGGTTCAAATGTCCGCCTCAAGGTAAATTTGTATCTTATAAAGCTTTGAAGCTCTTAATATCCGGTTTACAAATTTCCGGCTCAAAAAGAGGTTATCTCTCGCAAAGTTCGAGTTCTCAGGAAAAATTAAAGGGACCAAGGAGAGTCTGTTACAAAGCACAACTCCAATATAGGTACCCTGCTTTAATGACCATTGGGAGCTGGTCGTATTTGAATTTAGCTTAACCCTTTTGGTGTGACCCTGATCGTATTCGAATCAGAGTCATTAAACATTCTCATGATCACTAGGGGGCTTCCTGTTCAAACATAGGTCGTATTCGAACCCAAGAGAACATAGCTGTCGATACCCTTTTGATCGGCACACTGCCGAGCTCATTGGGGAGTTTCTTGGTCATATTTGAACCATAGCTCAACCCCCTTTGGGAACCGACGTGGATCGTATTCGAATCAGCGTCGTTAAACAACTCTCAAGGTCATTTGGGGGCTTCCTGTTCAAACATAGGTCGTATTCGAACCAAAGAGAACACATCTGTCGGTACCCTCTTGATCGGCAACGCCAAAGCCACTAGGGGCTATATGATCTTATTCGAATCTTAGCTTAACCCCTTTGGGACGGTTTTCCGATCGTATTCGAATCAGAAGCCTCAAAATTTTTGAAGTCTCTTTTTGCAAATAACTTTTGGGATTTTATTTGAAGCTCTTTTGAACACATCTAAAGTGTATATAAGTGGTTTCTATTTAAACCCGGCTTGATTTTTGATGATAAGTCGCCGGCTTATGACAATCATCATCTATGTGGAAGCATTGGCTTCTAAGGATTGGGTTATCACACTTACTGCACAGGTATCATAAGCCGGCAGTACAGTTCAATATCACAGGTATGATATTGTTTATACATAATTATGTTTAAACTAGCCCTAGCTATGGACTTTAAGCCGCCGGTATGTTTTGAATTGCGCCATTGGAATCATGCGCGTATCAAAGATTGGGTTATCACCCTTATTGTGCAGGTCATATAAACCGACAATGCAAATTCAATATCACAAGTATGATGTTATAGTTATGTTTCCAAGTTATGATTCATAACAGGCTTATCTGTGACACCTTTTTTACACATCAGTGGTCATATGTAAGATATTATGACCCGCCCTGCGGTAAACCGCCAAGGTGTCTTGTGATCTACTTGTGTGCAGGATAAGACTACATTTGGGTGGTTACCCGCCCTGGCTTTTGACGTTAAGTCGTCAGGGCATATGTTGTTTAAACTCTGTGCAGGATTTGCAGAACTATGACTTATAACCCGGCACTTGGGGGCTACATTATTCAAGTTGAGATTACATCAAATATGCAAGTCCCATGTCACTGCCAGCATGCATCATGGCACTTGGGGGCTAATGCAAAGTCATTTTTTGCTCACTTCATTGAAGACCCGACTCATCACATCGTAATGAGCCGGCCCTTGGGGGCTACCAATTGCTCCTGGCAACAATTCAAGGCAATTCTAGGATGAGTCGGCTACACTACTATGACTATAGCCGACTCATGGGGGCTACACAACTGGATTTTATTTAAAGCCATGGTGATAAGTCCCGGCTTATTCATGCTGATTAAACCGGCCTTTGGGGGCTACAGGTAATATGGATATAAGGGAGAAATATCTTCAAATTCTCAGTTTTGAGTAAATCAGATTGACCTGGTGTCTGTAAAAATCATAAACCGGCGTCGGTGACAATTATGACTTGGCATCATTTATTTATAACCCGGCAATTTTGGTACTCATAAACCGGCAAGTTTTATATCTTTAAGCCGGATGAATATAAGTTGAATATTTAAAGACCAATATTTTTGACAAGTCAGAGCATTGAAAGCCGACTCAAGTGCATTATCTCTTACAATATTTCTCAACAAGAGACCAATGTCAGCAAATTGACTCTGAAGCTGGCCTGTTGACCCGGATTTTCAAAGGAAGTATCTGGATTTTTTGCAATGGCAAAATTTGAACATATCTGTTAAAGAGATTTGCTATGAGATTATGGATACATATCAAGAAGGAAGATGACAAGAACTTAAGGATGATCAAGTGCCGGCTTACCAAGAATATTTAACCCGGAGCACAACCTATCAAGTTTGTTCTTGTGTTTATTTTACAGGATCAGTTTAACATGGATAAATCCAAATTAAACTCGGGGCTAATGTCGGGGATATACCCCGCGGTATGACCCGGCCGGGAGTATGCCCCGGCCGGACTTGGCACTTCACCGTGACCCGCCGGAAGATTGGCGACTCACGGGTCTAGCGGCTCACTGTCAGACGACTCACTGCCAGACGACTCACGGATGACCCCGACGGCGGGTCAGATAGAAGACTAGGCCCAAGGCCCAGAAGGCCGGCTCATGTTATGGTGGGTCGGCTTAAGAAGAAAGGGATGACGAATATTTCCTTTACGAGGAAGCAAGACCCGGACTTGTAATTAACTTGTAAGAGAAGATAGACTAGTCCTAGTCCTACTAGGACTCCACATGTAACCCGCCCCTCTAACTTATATAAGGAGGGGCAGGGCACCCCAAGAGGGACAGGCAACAAGAAATAATCTCTAGGGCTAAACACCGAGAGCCGGAGCCGGCGACTCTCCCGTGATCATAATGAGACCTAGCCTCAAACAACACGTAGGGTTGTTACCGGATGATGTTTCCCGGGGCCCGAAGCTGTCTAAACCCTTGTCTTGTGTTGCGTCTCTCATCCCAATCAACCCCTCTCAAGCTACTACATAGATGCGCTGGCCTCACGACTAAGTCCTTACACCTAGTACATCTGACGTGACAATTCCACGACAAAATTCCTCAGGTCCACCAATTTATTTTAGAATTTTTGGAGTTCCAGAAGTTTGCGTTAGTTACAGATTACTACAGACTGTTCTGTTTTTGACAGATTCTATTTTTCGTGTGTTGTTTGCTTATTTTGATGACTCTATGGCTAGTAAAATAGTTTATAAACCATAGAGAAGTGGGAATACAGTAGGTTTAACACCAATATAAATAAAGAATGAGTTCATTACAGTACCTTGAAGTGGTGTTTTGTTTTCTTTCGCTAACAGAGCTCACAAGATTTTCTGTTAAGTTTTGTGTTGTGAAGTTTCATGTTTTGGGTAAAGATTCGATGGACTATGGAATAAGGAGTGGCAAGAGCCTAAGCTTGGGGATGCCCAAGGCACCCCAAGGTAATATTCAAGGATAACCAAGAGCCTAAGCTTGGGGATGCCCCGGAAGGCATCCCCTCTTTCGTGTACTTCCATCGGTAACTTTACTTGGAGCTATATTTTTATTCACCACATGATATGTGTTTTGCTTGGAGCGTCATTTTATTTAGCTTTGCTTGTTGTTTGAATAAAATACCAAGATCTGAAATTATTAAATGAGAGAGAGTCTTCACATAGCTACATAATTATTTAACTACTCATTGATCTTCACTTATATATTTTCGGAGTAGTTTGTCATTTACTCATGTGCTTCACTTATATCCTATGAGTAAATGGTTGAATGATTTGAATGTCATAAATCAAAAATTATATATGTTTCATATGCCTTTCCCATGGGGAGTAATGCCTTCACATATAAGAAGTAGAGGTGGTAAATTTATTGAAGGTTAGCAAACATTGTATTGGTCACTTGAACAATTCATGAAAGAATATTGAAGGAAGAGAGATTTCACATATAATACTATCTTGGACATCTTCTATGATTGTGATCCCCATTAATTATTTTCAAACCTTAGCAAATTAGTTGAAGCTGGACAAGGAAGACAACATAATCAGTTATGCTTGGGTATATTTGTATAAGTTATATTGTTTTGGATCCTCTAACATGTGGTGCTTGCTATTTAGAATCCTTTGCTAGCCAAAATATTAGTACTAAGCGGGAATATTGCTTGTGCATCCAAATCCCTTGAACAAAGTTTCTTCCATGAGTGCCCACCATATCTACCTATATGCGGTATTTACCTACCGTTCCAAGTAAATTTGCATGTGCCAAACTCTAAACCTTCAAATAATAATCTGTTTTGTATGCCCGAATCGCTCATGTAGCGACTAGGGGCTAGCAGTATCTTCCATGCTAGGTGGGTTATTCTCATGATGAGTGGACTCCGCTCATCATTCACGAGAAAATGGCTGGTAACTAGGACGCCCAGTCCCATGATCAAAAGATCGAAATCAAATAAAAAATAATTGCAAACAAAACTCCCCCAGGTTTGATGTTAGTTGGAGGCACCCGTTGTTTCGGGCAAGCCATGGATTGATGATTGTTGGTGGAGGGGGAGTAAAAATCTTTACCTTTCTGTTCGGGTACCGCCTATAATGTATGTAGTATGGAAGATATTGGGAACTCTTGGTCGTTATGTTGACAATGAAAGCATACCTCTCAAAATTATTTTCATCTCTGTTTTTGCTTCGAGCTCTGGCACCTCTGCAAATCCCTGCTTCCCTCTGCGAAGGGCCTATCTTTTACTTTTATGCAAGAGTCAGTAGTAATCCTTCTCATTCCAACCTACTCTTTAGTTGGCAAGCATCATGTGATGGAAATATCTAAGCATATATGGCCATTCAAATATATTTGATCATGAAATATTATTGTTGACATTACCCTTGAGGTAAAAGGTTGGGAGGCGAAACATTAAGCCCCTATCTTTCTCTGTGTTCGATGAATACTATTTGTTCTAAAAATATGCTTTGAGTGGTAGCAATCATGGAAGACTAAATGATAGTTGAGTATGTGAAGTTTGCTGAATCAAAGCTCTGACATAGACTCTTCCTGAAAATAAGATGAATTGCAATTGTTTGATGACTGAGAACATAGTTTGTTAGTTTTCAACAAAGTTTATGAACTATACTTTAACATGTGAATAGTTTGTTACTTGATCATGAAAAGTTCTATGAGTTGAGCTACTGTTATGACATATAATGATGCTAGAAAAGGTGATTGAAATTATCATTGATTAAACTTATGCACCTGCTAGCATTCACACTTCATAAATTATTTCTTTTATCATTTACCTATTCGAGGACGAGCAGGAATTAAGCTTGGGGATGCTGATACGTCTCCAATGTATCTATAATTTATGAAGTATTCATGCTATTATATTATCCATCTTGGATGTTTTATAGGCTTTACTATGCAGTTTTATATTATTTTTGGGACTAACCTATTGAGCTAGAGCCCAGTGCCAGTTCCTGTTTTTTCCCTTGTTTCAGTGTTTCGAAGAAAAGGAATATCAAACAGAGTCAAAACGGAATGAAACCTTCTGGAGAAGTTATTTTTGGAAGGAAAGCAACCTGATAGACTTGAAGTGAACGTCAGGAAAGAAATGAGGGAGCCACGAGGTAGGGGGCACGCCCTCCACCCTCGTGGGCCCCTCGTTGCTCCCCTGACGTACTTCTTCCTCCTATATATACCCATATACCCTAGAAACTTCGGGGAACATAATAGATCGGGAGTTCCGCCGCCGCAAGCCTCTGTAGCCATCAAAAACCAATCGGGACCCTGTTCCGGCACCCTGCCGGAGGGGGGAACCCTCACCGGTGGCCATCTTCATCATCCCAACGCTCTCCATGACGAGGAGGGAGTAGTTCACCCTCGGGGCTGAGGGTATGTACCAGTAGCTATGTGTTTGATCTCTCTCTCTCTCTCGTGTTCTTGATTTGGCACGATCTTGATGTATCGCGAGTTTTGCTATTATAGTTGGATCTTATGTTGCTTCTCCCCCTCTACTCTTTTGTAATGGATTGAGTTTTCCCTTTAAAGTAATCTTATCGGATTGAGTCTTTAATGATTTGAGAACACTTGATGTATGTCTTGCCGTGCGTATCTGTGGTGACAATGGGATATCACGTGATTCACTAGATGTATGTTTTGGTGATCAACTTGCGGGTTCCGCCCAAGAACCTATGCATAGGGGTTGGCACACGTTTTCGTCTTGACTCTCCGGTAGAAACTTTGGGGCACTCTTTGAGGTTCTATGTGTTGGTTGAATAGATGAATCTGAGATTGTGTGATGCATATCGTATAATCATACCCACGGATACTTGAGGTGACATTGGAGTATCTAGGTGACATTAGGGTTTTGGTTGATTTATGTCTTAAGGTGTTATTCTAGTACGAACTCTAGGACTGTTTGTGACACTTATAGGAATAGCCCAACAGATTGATTGGAAAGAATAATTTTGAGGTGGTTTCGTACCCTACCATAGTCTCTTCGTTTGTTCTCCGCTATTAGTGACTTTGGAGTGTGATGAGGACATGACTACCTTGGATACGACCAAAAATATTGCATACATGCATATTTGTCAGGTGATTTCTAGTGCAAATTATTCAATAATCTATTTATGTTATCCAGAACAAGAATACTTCACACCCTTTTGTGTTTTGCCTAATTGCAGGTGTATGGGACATTTGTACAATCCACATATGAAGATAGGGGAAAAGGAGAAGTTTAGGTTCTGTTCAAAAAGTCCTCTCACGTCAATTTTGGGCCAAGAGAAGATAGAGTCCAAGTCTCTCACGTTCTGGATTCAGATTCGGACTGCACAGACATACCTGACTCAAAACGCCAACAACTTTTTCATACGGACTCCGAATTGGGTGATTCTTTTTTTGTTGGATAGTAGATTTCGTTCTATTTCCAACCCAACTGGATTCACCTTTAAATTCGTCCGGAGCATTGAGATATGTATGAAACAATCTGACACTACAGCAGAATCCGAGTCAAACAACAAGTCCAAAGGTGTTGCATCACCTCCACTTGGGCCCATGAGCCTTGTACGACCTAGGGTTGGTTTCAGGCTGCCTTGGGACGTCCTCCCACCTCCTTGGCCTCCACCCCTTGCTCCTATATAAGTAGAATCATCTAGTAGCTTTTTGCTTGGGATTTGTTTAGTTAAAAGTTAGCCATTGCAACTTCGTGTACTTCGTTTGTGTCCAACGCCCAGACCAAGACCGCCTATAGATCCCCACCATTATCAATACTTCATATATATTTGGAATATTCAGATTGCTTTATCATATTCTTGCTCGTTCTTCGATTGCTTGCAGGAATAGACCTTCGTGGTCAGGCTGACCGTGCTTCCGGCATCGTCAGTAACCTCAGGAGATTGGTTTAGCGATTGCTAAGGCGCAACGTCGTGCACGTTTGTAGTCAGATCATCAAAGTCGTCTCCACCAAATCGATAGTTATCATCTCATCGAAAGATCGGGACACCCTCGCCTCTATCAAGTGGTATCAGTTTTCAGGTTCCTCGGTGAGAATTTCTAGTTTCCCCTAGATTAGATTTATTTTCTTACCTATTGTCCAAAAAAAAGCCACAAAAAAGTTAGATCTATTCATTCTTTTGTCCAAGCCAGTCTGAGCCTTTGCAATTTTCTTTTCATTGTTTGCATTATTGAATTATCGGTTGCATCGTCGTGTCGAGTTGCTGGTCTTAGGGTCTAGTTCATTTAGAGTTTCGAGTTCTGTTCACATTAGTCACGTCGCCGCTGCATCGTTATCCCTTCCGCTGTCCACCACACCATCCATCAATTTCCACCACGTGCTACCCATAGTTCATTGTCACAATCATAGTTGAGGTCGTTCACATCTTCGCTTGATCCAATCTGCATCTTATCTACTTTGTCTTGGAAAGAGGGAGAGAAAAAAAGACAGAGAAAAAAAAAAGAGAAAAAAGAGAAAGAAGTCAGAGAAAAAAAAGAGAAAGAAAAAGAAAAAAAAGTGTGAGGAAAAGAAAAGAGAAGAAAAAATACAAAATTCGGATCTATCTAGACTCAATCTCGTAGTTGAATTCGGATTGGAATCTGTTTTGTGCATTGTTCAGTAAAACAGGCATAACTTCCTAATACGAAGTCCGTTTTGGCTCTGCGAGTACTCAAATGAAATCTAGCGACGAGCCGCATCTAAATAGTTGCAGAGACTAGTTCAATATTTGACACCTCAAAATCATCTTCTAAATAGGTCTTTTTGCCCTCCGAAGTTCGCGGACACAGCTTATTTCAGTTTTCAAGCCAGTTTCAGAATTCTTTGACTCCTCATATCAACTCAGAATTGAGTGATTCTTTTTGCATTGGAAAGCTTGAGTTAGTAGTATTCTTTGACAAAACTTATCAGAAAATTGGCTCAAACTTTTCAAGAGGAAAGTTGGAGAGAGAGTTGTTATATATCCTGCTTGGCAGTTGTTTTTCATCATTATCTTTACTGCCGTTATGATCTTCATTTATATCTTGCTGTCCAGAGCTACTTAGTATCCTTCATTGATGCTAGTTGTGCTACGCCATGACCTCATTAGTGTTCTAGGCTCGCGTCTCTAGTCCGGTCTAGCCTAGGACCAGCACAGTACCGTCGTTGAGCGTTTATTCAACATTGCATCTCTGAATTGATTATTTCTAATATTTTGCTCCCATATATAGCCAACCCAGCTCCACATATTTCTGCACCGTGTATACGTACGTTCCCCTGGCAATCGCTTTACACAACCTTCAGAGTTATTTGACACCGCTGGTTGCCTGTCACTACCTGCTGCTTGGTAAGAACTTGTAAGATATTGATATTTGCTTTACTGTGAGCACTTTACAACCACATCCTAGTAGTTCATAGGAACATTATTCTCGAATTTTGTTTCTTGTTTCTACTAATCATGACAGGTTTCGGAGATAGACGTTCTTGGACGACGGACACATCTTCACCATCACGAGAGTTGGGACAACACACACAAGCACATGATCAGGTTATCTCTTTACCGTCATTTGAGGGTAGATTTAATCCTGCTATTTATCTAGCTTGGGAGCTTGAAGTAGAACAAGTTTTTAGTCACCATGACTTTTCTGAACTTGAGCGAGGAGCTGTCACTAGAGCATTTACTGGTTTTGCTTCTGTTTGGTGGAGTGTGCATTGTAAGAAAAACATTGATAACCAACCCACAACTTGGAAAGATTTGCAAGCTGTAATGAGACAACAATTTTTTCCTCCTTACTATCGTCGTGAATTGCTTCGCAAATTGGAACAATTAAAACAAGGCAGTAACACTGTTCATGCTTACTGCCAAGAGTTCAAATCTTATATACATCATTGTGACATAGAAGAATCTGTGGATGATACAATGAATAGATTTTTTGGTGGTTTGAACCATGATATTCAGGCACGATTTCAGTATATTCCTCGTTGCATTACTGGTATGTATGTTCGTGCTTGTACCTTTGAGAGACAGTTACAGGAGGATGCATTGGGTGACTACAACAACTACTATTCTAGTTCATGCTCACCACCACCGCTTGGTTCCTCCACCGTTGCACCTACTAGAGCAGCCACACCTCAGATTGTGAGGGCAACATCATCTCAAGAGTATGGTACATTGCCATCATCCGTACCTACATCAGCTAGATCTTTGCGACAAGGTAACTGTAAAGGTATTGATGATATAACTTCACATGAGAATGATGCATGCCTAGTTAACTTAAATACATCATGTGTTGAGTTACCTGTTGATTTGAGCGCATCACCTATTTTAGAGAATCATGTTACTGTCATGAATGCGTCATGTGATCAAACAACTGAAATACCAACAATTTTGAGTGCACCCAATGAATTAACTGTTGATGCAAAAGAACCAATGTTTAATCATTTTGATATGACCTCTAATCTTGGTGATGATTCTGTGTCAAATGAATTATTGCATGTTTGCTTATTTAAGCATGTTGTAGCATGTAAATTTGATGCAAGTAAGGTTTATTCACCAATGTTGGGATGGTTTAATGATGAATATTGTCAATCTTTTCATATGAATAAGAGCTTCACTTATATGTGCAAACTGAGTTGCAATACTTTCATGCCTTCTACTTCTTGTGATAATAGTTTGGCTTTATATTTTATTAACTATGAAAGTCACTCATGTATACATGTGTCATATGTGCAAAATCCACAGGAAGTAAAAATGGATGACATATACATATACAACATGTACACCTTGTCTCTTTTGTTAGCCACATTTCAGATTAAGCAACGCCGAGGACGGCTTTATTTTCAAGAAGGGGAGGATGATGAGGACATGACTACCTTGGATACGACCAAAAATATTGCATACATGCATATTTGTCAGGTGATTTCTAGTGCAAATTATTCAATAATCTATTTATGTTATCCAGAACAAAAATACTTCACACACTTTTGTGTTTTGTCTAATTGCAGGTGTATGGGACATTTGTACAATCCACATATGAAGATAGGGGAAAAGGAGAAGTTTAGGTTCTGTTCAAAAAGTCCTCTCACGTCACTTTTGGGCCAAGAGAAGATAGAGTCCAGGTCTCTCACGTTCTGCATTCAGATTCGGACTTCACAGACATAGCTGACTCAAAACGCCAACAACTTTTTCATACGGACTCCGAATTGGGTGATTCTTTTTTTGTTGGAAAGTATATTTCGTTCTCTTTCCAACCCAACTGGATTCACCTTTAAATTCGTCCTGAGCGTTGAGATATGGACGAAACAATCTGACACTGCAGCAGAATCCGAGCCAAACAACAAGTCCAAAGGTGTTGCATCACCTCCACTTGGGCCCATGAGCCTTGTACGACCTAGGGTTGGTTTCAGGCTGCCTTGGGACGTCCTCCCACCTCCTTGGCCTCCACCCCTTGCTCCTATATAAGTAGATTCATCTAGTAGCTTTTTGCTTGGGATTTGTTTAGTTAAAAGTTAGCCATTGCAACTTCGTGTACTTCGTTTGTGTCCAACGACCATACCAAGACCGCTTACGGATCCCCACCATTATCAATAATTCATATATATTTGCAATATTCAGATTGCTTTATCATATTCTTGCTCGTTCTTCGATTGCTTGCAGGAATAGACCTTCGTGGTCAGGCTGACCGTGCTTCCGGCATCGTCAGTAACCTCAGGAGATTAGTTTAGCGGTTGCTAAGGTGCAACGTCGTGCACGTTTGTAGTCGGATCGTCAAAGTCGTCTCCACCAAATCGATAGTTATCATCTCATCGAAAGATCGGGACACCCTTGCCTCTATCAGAGTGACTCTTTGTTGCATGTTGAGGGATAGTTATATGATCCAATTATGTTATTATTGTTGAGAGAACTTGCACTGGTGAAAGTGTGAACCCTAGGCCTTGTTTCCTAGCATTGCAATACCGTTTGTGCTCACTTTTATCATTAGTTACCTTGCTGTTTTTATATTTTCAGATTACAAAAACCTATATCTACCATCCATATTGCACTTGTATCACCATCTCTTCGCCGAACTAGTGCACCTATACAATTTACCATTGTATTGGGTGTGTTGGGGACACAAGAGACTCTTTGTTATTTGGTTACAGGGTTGTTTGAGAGAGACCATCTTCATCCTACGCCTCCCACGGATTGATAAACCTTAGGTCATCCACTTGAGGGAAATTTGCTACTGTCCTACAAGCCTCTGCACTTGGAGGCCCAACAACGTCTACAAGAAGAAGGTTGCGTAGTAGACATCAGCCCTCGAGGCGCTATCCGAGGCCCTGGCGGCCGAAGAATTAACCGCACTACGCTCCATGGTGGATAGGGACGACGTGATCCTTGATAAGCGCCCCAAGTCCACCTCCTTCAAACCAGCAGACGAAATAGTCAAATTTCAAGTTCACACGATGGACCCCAAGAAGATAGCTTCCATCAGGGCACAGCTTGATCCGACGGTCGACGCCGCATTACGCGCGTTCCTGTGCGAGAACTCCTACATATTCGCCTGGCACCCTTCTGATATGCCAGGAATCCCACGCAGGTTGGCCGAACACAGCCTCAATATATTGAAGGGATACAAGCCGGTCAAGCAAACACTGCGGCGCCTTTCCGAACCCAAACGACAAGCTATGGGGGAGGAGCTAGCCAAGTTAATTGAGGCCGGGTTCATCAGAGAAATAAAACATCCGGATTGGCTAGCAAACCTGGTGATGGTACCAAAGAAGGATAAATCCTGGCACCTGTGCGTCGATTTCAAAGACCTCAACAAGGCCTGCCCTAAGGATCCCTTCCCCCTCCCCCGCATCGATCAGATCATTGATGCTACTGCAGGACACGACTCACTATGCATACTCCGAATACCATCACATCAAAATGAAGGAGTCTGATCAAGCCGCAACGGCATTCATTACCCCATAAGGGCCTTTCTGCTTCAACACTATGCCCTTCGGGCTGAAAAACGCCGACGCCACCTACCAACGCATGATTCAAACATGCCTGGAGAAACAAATTGGCAAGACGGTCGAAGCATATGTGGATGACATCGTCATAAAAACTAAGCACGTCGAGTCACTAGTAGACGACCTGCGTCTCACATTCGACAACCTCCGTACATATGACATCAAGCTCAATCCGGAAAAGTGTGTTTTCGGTGTTCCCGCCGGAAAACTGCCGGGCTTCATCATTTCCAATAGAGGAATTGAGGCAAACCCAGCCAAAATCTGAGCTTTGTCATAATTGGCTACACCAACAGACCTCAAACAGGTCCAAAAACTAGCCGGATGTGTGGCAGCTTTAAGCCGCTTTATCTCTAGGTTAGGAGAAAAGGCATTGCCACTATATCGCCTACTCCGACACGCCGACCACTTCGAGTGGACGAACGCGGCAACGGCCGGACTAGAAGAAATAAAAGCTCTTTTAGCAAGCAACCCAATCCTGGCCGCGCCGAACATCGGCGGACCATGTTATTATACATCTCTGCAACGCACCAGGTGGTGAGTGCGGTGCTCGTCGTTGAACGAGAGGAGGACGGACATAAATTCCCACTTTAGAAACTGGTATACTATGTATCCACTGTCCTCACACCGTGCAAATCCTGGTACCCTCATTACCAAAAGATAGCATACGCGGTTTTCATGGCATCCCGGAAGCTACGACACTACTTCCAAGAGTGCTCGATCATGGTGGCTTCCGAAGTACCACTCAATGACATATTAAACAACCGTGATGCTACAGGCCGGATTGCCAAGTGGGCCATTGAGCTCTTGCCATTCGATATAACATACAAACCACGCCGAGCCATTTAATCCCAAGTTTTGGCTGACTTCGTCGCTGAATGGACAGAGGCCGAACTCCCTAAAGAGTACGGTACATATTCCAACTGGGTCATGCACTTCGATATCTCTAAAATGCTGGCCGGTTTAGGAGCGGGCATTGTCTTAACGTCCCCCACAGGAGACACAGTCCAGTACGTACTCCAAATATTATACACAGACTCCAATAACACAGCGGAATACGAGGCCTTATTGCATGGTCTTCGGATGGCTGTCTCCATGGGCATACAATGCCTGGAAGTGCGCGGGGATTCAAATCTCGCAATATCCCAAATAAACGGAGACTTCGACGCCAAAGATCCGAAGATGGCGGCCTATCGTAATGCCGTACTCAAAATATCAGCTCGGTTCGAGGGACTCGAGTTTCATCATGTGGCTCGAGAAAGTAATCAAGCGATGGATGTCCTTGCTCGCATGGGCGCCAAGCGTGACCCCGTCCCGCCTAACATCTTTTTGGAAAGGCTCTTCAAGCCATCTATGTTGTGGCATGATGAGAGCAGCAACACTAGTCCGGATCCGATTATACCCCCAGATTCCGAACACAATATCGATATCATCGGGGGCTCAGCCCCCGAAATAACACCATCGGCCCATCTAATAATGGCAGTAATTGCCTCATGGACCGAACCCTTCTTAGCCTACCTCAATAGGCGAGAGCTCCCTGAGGACCAGAATGAGGCTCGATGCATCATTCGGCGTTCGAAAGCTACAAGGTTCATGAAGGAGAGCTCTACAAGAAAAGCGCTACCGGAATACTTCAAAGATGTATCTCCGAAGAAGAGGGATGACAGCTCCTCGCCGAAATCCATGCTGGTCTTGGCGGTCACCACGCCGCGGCTCGAGCTCTTGTAAGTAAAGCCTTCTGTACCAGTTTCTTCTGGCCGACGACCTGAGCAGATGCACAGGACCTTGTCCAACGTTGTGTAGGATGCCAGCTTTTCGCCAATCAAAGCCATATGCCGCCTACCGCCCTGCAAACAACCCCCATTACTTGGCCTTTCGCGGTCTGGGGGCTCGATATGGTCGGACCCCTTAAAGGGGGAAGCCATAAGAAAAAATATCTGCTGGTCATGGTAGATAAATTCACTAAGTGGATAGAGGCCAAACCAGTTAAAATGGCCGAAGACGGACCAGTGATAGACTTTATATCCGGTGTCGTACACCATTATTGTGTCCCACACAGCATCATCACCGATAACGGCTCCAACTTTACAGCCGACGAAGTGCAAACCTGGTGTGCTAACCTAGGCATCAAGCTCGATTATGCCTCCGTCTATCATCCCCAAACAAACGGTCAAGTCGAACGAGCTAATGGTCTTATCATGAGCGGCATTAAGCCTATACTAGTATGGTCTTTAAAAGAGTCAGACAAACAATGGGTCAAGGAGCTCGACTCCGTACTCTGGGGGCTGGGGACCACGCCCAATCGCACTACTGGTTACACACCATTCATCATGGTGTACGGCGCGAATGCTGTTTTGCCCTGCGACATCATTCATGACGCACCTCGAGTGCGCATGTATGAAGAGAAAGAAGCCGAGCTGGATCGGCAGGATAGTATAGATACCCTGGAGGAGGAGCGCGACATTGCAAAAGCCCGTTCTGCATTATATCAACAACAAGCTCGCAGATACCAAAGCAGAGAAGTGCGGGCCAAGACTTATAATGTTGGTGAAATCGTTCTACGCTTGCCAGAAAAGAAAAAGGACAAACTCAAGCCCAAGTGGGAAGGTCCCTTCATTATAGATGAAGTTCTCACTAGAGGTGCGTACCATCTGTGTGATGCCAGACTCCGAAGATTCTACGCCTAGAGCCGGACTCATTGTTCGTTTTCTTTTTCTCCTTTTTCCATTTCTTCTCTCTTTAAATTTTTTTGTTTAGCTTTATAGCTCTTGTGCGGCTAGACCGCACACTTATGAGGTACACATCCTTAAATGTATACGCCCGTAATACCTGGGGGCTTCTTTTATAGAAGCTTATTCTCATTTTCCGAGCATCAAGCTCACCACATATGTGTCCTTTTCTAATATATACCTTTTCTTCGCCATTATATGCACCTTTATGACTTAAGTTTTTGCCAAGCTGGGTTGCCTGGCTCCTGTGCTTATGCCCTACGTTCCCGTTTGTTCGGCTAGGGCATAAAGGGAGCACCTCTGCGATTGCTACAGCCGGGTCATCCGGACTTGTACCTCAGACTGGGTGAAGCCAATAGCTAGCGTTCTTAAGGGAATAATCGGCCGGCGGACTAAAGACGTTTTATCCTCATTGCACTATGAATCCCCAGATATTACGTATACTGTGATTTTTCGAATCACGGTTTGGGCATGCATACTTATGCATGTTCACCCAGGGAAAGGAACCCTTAACGGAACTATTCTCTCTGGAAGATGTTTCTTACAATCAATAAGTAATATAACATAGCTAGCCAGATACAACTTGTCTATTCAAGCAACTATGACCCCTACGCCTGGTTTCCACGCATGCCCCGGTATTTATCACCGGTCCGGTATTCGGAAGCACTCCGCACCTTTGGGTCCGGAGGTCGAAGCGAAAAGGTCTGCCATGACAATCGTTTGACAATTCGGCTAGGGACAAATTTGTCAATTGAAGTACATAGTCACTTGGACTCAAAAGCTTCTTCTTCTATACCGTCTAATAGGCTGTCTAGCTTACAATCCTGTTGCGAAAACTTGGCAGCTATCTTTACTTGGTCATATACCAAGCTCACTGGAATCTCTTGTCCATCTGACCCCCGAGGTCCGACCCGGGCCATATGATTCAGATCAAGTCAGGTGTACCGCGTTTTCACCATGGCCCAGGCCTCTCGCGCGCCTTCCCGGCAAGCCGATATCTTCCATAATCTAAAGTGGTGCCGAGCTCCCTTGAATAGCTTCACAAGCTTCTCCATACTTCCTGGAGGGGATGCGGATGGCCATAAAGCCTTGGCAACACTCCGCATCGCTTTCCGAGCTCGATCGTGCACTTGGGACAGCTCTTGCAGCAGATCGCCTTGAGATTCGGACATTTTCTCTTCCGGCCGGCCAGTCAGCATACCTGCAGGCATAAATCTGTTAACTCATTTATTTACCACACTACACAAAGGTAAGTTCAAAAGCATACTGAGTATGCCGCCCCGTAGCTTCCTGTTCTCTTTTACGGCGTCCACTAGCTGGGCTCGCACATCTTTTAGCTCTTTGCCCCGCTGGGTGTTGGAATCCTGCAGCTTGTTCTTATCATCCCTGGTCCGTGTCAACACACGTTCGCCAGTGGCCAGTTGCTTTTCGGCCTGATGTTTACCCGCCTGCGCGACCTTCAGTTCCTCTTTCAGTTGATCTAACGATCCTTCCAGGGGAAATACAACAGTATTAACATTACTGGTATATGATTATATTTTTCTGGATGGAGGAGAACATTACCAGGCGGTGCCTCCTTGGATTTCTCCAGTTCGGCGATAACAACAGCTAGCTGGGTCCGACACTTTTCCAGCTCATGAGACAGCATGTTGTTCTTCTCCGTGAGTGCCTGATTATACAATGATCCTTAAATCAGTTGTTTCAACTGCTTCAAGTCTCAGGGGCTATTGGTATATGATTACTAGATCTATACAATGCGTACCTACCCGCATATCTTTCAAATGCTGGTCAGTGGCTCTGGCAAGCCCATCCCGAGTAGCTTGGATGTACGCATCAGCCGAGCTGAAGGTATTGAATGCCTCTTTAGTAAAGCTAGGGTCGGGAAGAGCGGCCTTCCGGCGCCGATGATTCATGGCGCTCTCTACTTCAGAGTTCGTGACGGATACATTATCCGAATCCTCTGAAGGAGGACAATCCGGCGTCACTCCCGTGTCAGCCCCCGCGCTAGAGGCAGGGTCTAGAACCTGACTGGTGGAGGCGCAACCGGCAGGATCCCCAGACATAGTCCGGCGAACGTTCTTCCTAGTAAAACACAGCGGACAATGTCACGGTTCGATGTGACTACCATGGGGCATATTTAAAGTCATACCTCTTTAATGCGGCTCGGCGGTGCTGTCATTTGCCTTCCTCTTCGAAGACCCGCCCGGTGCAGGCGCCGCTCTCTTACGAGACGCCTCTGGTGCAGCATGGCACGCCGAGTTCCTCCCCTTTGGAGCACAAGACAGTGCGGTGGGAGGCATGATGAGGAAGCTTTTTCAGAGGAGATGTCTCCTGATTACTTACATATGAGGCAGGTAGGAGGCCGGGGTAATCGGCCATGATGGCCACTTCCGTGCCATCATAGCTCGCCTAGTAGAAGACTCCCTCCTTGAGCTCTACAAATATGTCTGGATCCTCTCGAATCCGGGATTGAGGTCTCGGTTATGGTCCTCCGGATGTGGAACGGGGCTATGGATCCCCGCGATAACCTTCCGCCATTACAATTAAAAGTGGACGGGTTAATGTCAATTAAACATGACTCAGGAGAGGATTGCGTAAGGTGGCGGGATTAAAACTCACCCAGTTAGGGGGATTGTACATGGAAAATCCCTCTCACCGCTTAAGACGAGTGAACTCCTCTTTCTCCCCTTTATACAGATCGGCCAATATTGTGGCCAGGGCGGCGGGGGTGTCCAGACCCTTTCGTCTGCAGCGTGAGGCGTCATCTTCCCCATTGTAGTGCCACATACGGAGCCCTCTGAATTGGAGTGGCTGAACACCTCACACTATGGAAGTTGCCATTACCTCGATTATTGATAATCCGGACTGGGCAAGTGTCCTTATCTTGCCCATTAATTGTTGGACTTCTGCGCTATCTTCCTCCTCGAGGCTCTGAGGACGCCAGTTGTGGCGTTTCCTCAATGGAGCGCTAGAAAATTCGGGAAGGCCCATTCGGACTGGGTCGGGGAGAGCGACATCTTCAATATAGAACCACTCCGAGGGCCACTCTTTGGACGCCTTCTTCGGCCTGCCGGACTGGTATCCGGTCCCGGCTATGCACCATACCTCGGCGCCGCCCACCTCGAATACATATCCCTTTTGGGTGCGAGGGACGAGGCAGAAAAGCTTCCTCCATAACTCAAAATGGGCATCGCAACCCAGGAATAGTTTGCAAAGAGCGACATAGCCCGCGATGTGCAAGATAGAGGCCGGCGTAAGATTGTGAAGTTGGAGGCCGTAGTACTCTAGGAGACCTCGGAGGAAAGGGTGGATTGGAAATCCGATGCCTCTTAATAAGAAGGAGACAAAGCACACTCGCTCCCCCGTGGTTGGATTGGGGAAATTTTCTGCCAGGGTTTCGCCGGCGAAAGCGGTTAATCCTGCCCGAACGGGGACTAGATCTGTGAGGGGGAAGGAATCCCTGCGTTTGAACCTTAACCAGCTGGTCATGGGATACTGAACATCTCTTCCAATCGCCTTTTTTGGATCCATGAGGGTGGAAGGAAGAACTAGGAGCGCTAGCCATGTTTGAATGTTTTCTCCTAGCAAGCTCTAAGGATTTTCCGCCTGGTGTGGAATGGCATCTGAGACCCAATCCCGTTAAATAGACTCCTTTCTTACATGGCCAGGGTGTTATGTGCAAAAAATACTCTGACCTTTTGTATTCGCTCGACACATGGAAGCAGAAGCAACGGAGGTGCAGAGGCCAAAGGGTATGACATTAAATGAAAAGCCAAGTACAACTCTTCGGTCAGATGCTTTAAAGTATTCGGAGGAGGAACCCGCCTTGCAATGTCGACGACAATCTGCGCGCCGGACACATCGTCATTGAAGCCTGGTTCGGGGGCTACTAAGGGAGTGCTAGATTAAGGGGTCCTCGGGCGTCCGGGCTATGTGATTGGGCCGGACTAATGGGCCATGAAGATACAAGACAGAAGACTTCCTCCCGTGTCCGCATGGGACTCCCCTTTGCGTGAAGGCAAGCTTGGCGTTCAGATGTGAATATTTCTTTCTCTGTAAACCGACTCTGTACAATCCTAGGCCCCTCCAGTGTCTATATAAACCGGAGGGTTTAGTCTGTAGAGGCAATCATAATCATACAGGCTAGACATCTAGGGTTTAGCCATTACGATCTCGAGGTAGATCAACTCTTGTAAACCCCATATTCATCCAAGATAATCAAGCAGGAAGTAGGGTATTACCTACATCAAGAGGGTCCGAACCCAGGTAAACATCGTGTCCCTGTCTCCTGTTACCTTCGATCCTCAGATGCACAGTTCGGGACCCCCTACCCGAGATCTGCCGGTTTTGACACCGATAGGCCCCACACACATGTCGAACTGACGGCATGCTTCCCTGTGCCGTTCTTGGAGAGCTTGGCCTTGGTCGCAGTGAGCTCGTGGATCGGATGATGCCATGGAAACATCATCATGGGTGCCACCCCACTAACTCTGTCGCTGCTGTTGTTGTCTTGGAGGAGACTACACCGTTGTCACCAGCAACACGGGCCGGCGCCGTGGGCTGCTGCTGTGAGGGCCCCACCTGCTGTGGCTTGTCATTGTTGGCGAAGCTATTGAGGCTCTGAATGGCAGCGTTCCATTCATCCATCTTCTCTGCAGCAATAAGGAAGTCTAGAAGCAGATGTGCTCGTGCCAGATCTTCTGTCAGGGAAGTTGGCAAAGAACGGTGCTAAGAACAAGAGGTGTTCTTACTTCTAACAGAGTTAGAAGGAGCTCCATCTCGATCCTGCAATCGTGGCCTATCTTCTCCGGCATGGTGGCGTGCATCCTAGCCTTGTACATCTTGGGAATGATACAATAGGGGCTTTGCCGTGAGGATGCACGGAACCATTGACGATGTGGCGCTGCTCATCACGCGCGACCTGAGATGGCCGCGGTGTAAGCGCCAGCGTGGGTGTCTTGGATGGCATCACATCATCCTTGGAATTCACCACGCCACCCGTAGGCAGCACGGCTCCAACCTTGGACCTGGTGGCGTGCGGGTTGTTGTTGTTCCCACTCTGGATGATGCCGCTCGCCTGGCTTCAATCGCTAGAGCGTCATGGAAGTTTCTCGCCGCCTCCACCTCCTTTGCCACCACCTGCACCATCGCATGTCTGCGTAGGCGTCAGTAGCTTGGATATAGATGGACCCGCCACTATGGCGCCCTTCATATTTGGGGCCATGGCGATGAAAATGATGAAGCTGGTGTGCTAACTGCTAAATCTGGTTCACTCAAGCGATCCCCCCGTCTGGCGTGCCAAAGATGTCATGCGTACGACAATCTATGGGACCAACAAAGACCCCTTCGCGGTTCAACTAGGGAGATCAACGTGCACAAAGAGCAGATCTAGCAATCAATGCAAAGATTTAGCCAGGTTTGGGGCGCTGTGAAGCGTAAAACCCTACTCCTGCTTTGTTGTATTTACAAGGAGTGCAACTTGCCGGCAAGGATGCGTGGGAAGTGCAGCTACGCGTGCAAATAAGCAAAGTTCCAACCTTTGTAAAGGTATCCACGGGCCTCGTTTTATAGGGAAAGGGGTCACCACTGTGGCAAAATGGTTTTTACATAAGGTAAAGAGTGGATGCGGTTCAAAATACCTAACTCTAATGGGTTGGGAGAAATACATTAAATGCACCATGAGGTCTCATGATGGTGAAGCTCCCCAGCAAGGATCGTCTCTCCTTCTGTGTTGTTCACCCAACTACCTCATATTATCTTGACACACTCCTAGGATGGGTGTCATTAAAGTTGTGTCCTCTGGCATCAAGCTGACACGTGCCCGAACAGAGCTCACCTAACTACCCGCCCATTCAACACCTATTTGACAAGCGACAAGCTGGTTGCTGAGGTGGAGCGGTGGCTAGGTAGTTGGATCTTGCCCGCATGGAGCTTGCCAGGTCTTCATTACTTACCGGCAAGTAGCTTCCCGGCAACTTCAACCTTGATCTTCTGTATTTTCCCTAGTACATTTTGATCACCTGCCTGGATGTCTTCTTTATGGCTTTACCAACCACTCTTGAGTCTGTTCGCAGCTGCCCTTCGGTAAGCCCTCTCGTCAGGTAGGCTACTACTGCATGTGCACAAGTCTGGGGTGTTAAAGGACCCAAACATTAGTACATCAAGAAGGCCTTTACCTCCACCTTGAGGGGCCGAACTTGGGTAAACTTGTGTCCTTCGTTCTCGATCAACCCCATTCAAGCAACCACCTAGTTGTTATGGCCTCTAGACTTGGTCCTTTCACAAGGACATCTGCCGTGACAAAACCACGACACATGGCCAAAGGATTTTTCTTTTATCAAACTCGCCATTAGTTCAAAGACAAATTACTAAGTGCTCGATGGCACTAGTAGACTACAAAGTTTTTTGTCAAAAGATATTACAAGCCACAACTGGGCTTTTTTATCAAGTTTTTTACAGTAGCAGATTAAGCCGACAGAATTCAAGGCAGAGACCTGGCATATGGATCTTCCGGGCTAACATTTTCTTATTCCCCTTCAGCTCTAGTTGATTCCAGGTCAACATGCACCGGATCTTCAGGCTTCTCAACAGCCTTCTCCGTGTCAACTTCTTTGGTCTAGGGGCTTTTGGCCACCCACTCGATTGAAGACAAAGCCTCAAATACCATGTCTTCGTTGAGCACATCTGAAGTGTTAATATCTGAGGCAAAGGCTTTCTTATGTGGCGGGTTGAGATCGACGGGTTGGGCCGAGGAATGCTCATGAGCTTCCCGGCTTCAATATAACCAAATTGGAACTATGATAGATCCATGTCGCCCGCAATCTTAGTCGCTGTTGGCCGGGTCCCATGCACATAGTGAAGATAGTCCGGCTCAGAAAATTCTGAGTCATCCACGTTCTGCTCAGGGAAACCATCAACAAGAAAAGTCGGCTGCATCTCAGGGTGATATGCCTTAGCCAGGGAGAGTGCACTCATGGGCCCCTGTCTACAAGCTGAGCTCTTCAAATCTTTGATCCATTCTGGCAAGATGGAAAATTCCTCTTCTCCATAATGTGATGAGTGAGGGAGTCCTGGATTAGGGGGTCCTCGGACAGCCGGACTATATACTTTAGCCGGACTGTTGGACTTTGAAGATACAAGATTAAAGACTTCGTCGCGTGTCCGGATGGGACTCCCCTTGGCGTGGAAGGCAAGCTTGGCAATACGGATATGTAGATCTCCTCCCTTGTAACCGACTCTGTGTAACCCTACCCCCCTCCGGTGTCTATATAAACTGGAGGGCTTAGTCCGTAGGACAACAGCAATCATACCATAGGCTAGCTTCTATGGTTTAGCCTCTACGGTCTCGTGGTAGATCAACTCTTGTAATACTCACATCATCAAGATCAATCAAGCAGGAAGTAGGGTATTACCTCCATCGAGAGGGCCCGAACCTGGGTAAACATCGTGTCCCCCGCCTCCTGGTACCATCCGCCTTAGACGCACAGTTCGGGACCCCCTACCCGAGATCCGCCGGTTTTGACACCGACATTGGTGCTTTCATTGAGAGTTCCACTGTGCCATCACCATAAGGCTTGATGGCTCCTTTGATCATCGGCAACGATGCAATCCAGGGTGAGGTTTTCCTCCCCAGACAGATCTTCGTATTCGGCAGCTGCGTACTGCGGGCCAACTCGCTTGGCCATCTAGAGCAGATCGAGAGCTACGCCCCTGGACATCAGGTCAGGTTTGGAAACTTGAACTATATTGCCGACATCTGCGGAGACTTGATCTTCGACGGATTCGAGCCCATGTCAGGTGCGCCGCACAATCACGACGAGCATGACTTAACTCTGCCGTCGGACAGTGTTCGGGAGATCACACCTGCAACCACTCCGGCCCTCAGTCCGGAACAAATCGCACCATCTGAGGACGGGTGGATGGACCCCGCCACGGAGGCCGCACACTCAGTGGCGATAGAGCCGAATACTGACTTCACCTCCTACGAGACCCGTGTTGCCGAACCGTTGGATTCGTCCCCGACCATGGGCTCCGAGCCGCCTGTGTCCGTACCTATCGAACCCAATTGGGCACCGATCATGGAGTTTACCTCCGCGCATATCTTCCAGCACTCGCCCTTTGGCGACGTGCTAAACTCGTTGAGGTCTCTCTCTCTCTGTCAGGAGACCCTTGGCCGAACTATGTCCGACTAGAATGGGATGCGGACGACGAAGAAATTCGCTCCCCACCCACCACCCACTTAGTAGCCACTGTCGACGATTTAACCAACATGCTCGATTTCGGCTCCGAAGACACCGACGGTATGGACGACGATGCAGGAGACGAACAGGAACCATCGCCCACAGGGTGCTGGACAGCCACTTCATCACATGATATATACATGGTGGATACACCCAAAGAAGACAATGATGAGGAACGGGAGGATGCAGCGAAGGATAACCCCCTCGAGAAGCAACCAAAGCGACGACGTAGACGCCGCTCCTAATCCCGCCTCGGCAAAAACAGCGATAACAGCGCAAGAAAGAATGAGACCCCGGTCGACTCCAAAGCAACAGAGCAGGACGAGTCAGCGGACGGCGAACATAGTATGGAGCCACTGTCCGATCATGGCGACACCGAGGGTAGAAATCATCAACCTGTCTCCGGAGAGGAGAATAGCCCGGATGACGATATACATATCATCCCGGAAAGGAACTTGGAACAAGAGAACCTCCACAGAAGGCTTATTACCACCGCGAGGAGTCTTAAGAAGCAGAAACAAAGGCTTAAGGCCGGGCAAAATACACTCATGAGTAGATGGAACAAAGTGCTGGACATTGCGGAAAAGTACGGTGGCAGTCGCCAAACAAAGAGTTACCCAAAGCGCAAGCTGCTGCCTGAATTCGATGACGAGGCCTTAGAGCCTACACAGCCGAAAAATAAAATGGCCGATCAGTCGGATCGACCATCTCGTGGCCGCGATAGGGCGGCCAACGAGGCCGCACATAAGTCAGCACACGATTCACGCGAGGACCTGCATCAAAAAGCCGGCATCACCAGATCCATCTACGGATCTAGGAAGCGCGCTCCAGCGCAGGATCAAAACCAAACACTACAAACGTCAGAACGCCACGATAAATCCAAATATAGCGGCACCCCCTATGCTTCACCGATGAGGTACTGGATCACGAATTTCCAGAAGGATACAAACCCGTGAACATAGAGGCGTACGACGGAACGACAGACCCTGGGGTCTAGACTGAGGACTTCATCCTCCATATCCATATGGCTCGCAGAGACGATCTCCACGCCATCAAATACTTGCCCCTCAAGTTGAAAGGACCAGCTCGGCACTGGCTGAAGAGCCTCCCCGAAAATTCAATTGGAAGTTGGGAGGAGCTTGAGGATGCTTTTAGGGCCAACTTTCAAGAGACCTATGTCCGACCTCCGGACGCAGACGATTTAAGTCATATAATTCAACAGCCCAGAGAGTCAGCCCGAAAGCTTTGGAACAAATTACTCACTAAGAAGAATCAAATCGTCGATTGCCCGGACGTCGAAGCCTTAGCAGCTTTCAAACACAGCGTCCCAGATGAATGGCTCGCCAGACACCTCGGCCAAGAAAAGCCAAGGACAATGGCAGCCCTAACAAGCCTCATGACCCGCTTTTGCACGGGCGAAGATAGCTGGCTGGCCCGTAGTAGCACCAGCGACCAGGCACATCTGAAGTCGGGGATGGCAATGGAAAACCACGACGCATTAAAAGCAAGCGTCGAAATAACGAAGACAGCCCAGACAACACGGCGGTAAACACCGGATTTAGGGGCTCTCGACCCGGTCAGCGGGAAAAAGCCTTTCAAAGGCAACAGAGATGGACCGTCCAGCCTAAACAAGATTCTAGACAAATTATGTCAGATCCATGGCACCTCCGATAAACCTGCAAATCACACCCACAGAGAATGCTGGGTCTTCAAGCAGGCCGGCAAGTTAAACGCCGAACACAAGGGGAGGGAGACACCAAGTGAAGACGAGGATGAGCCTCGCCAGCAAAGCACTGGGGGACAGAAAAATTCCCACCAGAGGTCAAAACAGTGAACATGATTCACGTAACAAAAAGAAGGAGCAAACATGCACTCCAAGACATATGCGCCGTAGAGCCCGTCACCCCTAAGTTCAACCCTTGGTCGACCTGCCCGATCACTTTTGATCGCAGGGATCACCTGACGAGTATCTGGCACGGAGGACTAGCTGCCTTGGTGCTAGACCCAATTATCGACGGATACCATCTCACCCAAGTCCTCATGGACGGCAGTAGTAGTCTTAATCTGATATATCAGGACACAGTCCGCAAAATGGGGATAGACCCGACAAGAATCAGCCAAAGCAATACTACCTTTAAAGGAGTAATACCAGACCCAGATGCCCGCTGTACGGGCTCTCTAGTACTAGAGGTTGTATTCGGTTCTCCCGACAACTTCCAAAGTGAAAAGTTAACCTTCGATATCGCTCCATTCCGAAGCGGCTATCAAGCACTACTCGGAAGAACAACTTTCGCTCATTTTAATGCAGTCCTGCATTACGCCTCTCTTAAGCTTAAGATGCCCGGTCCATGTGGCATCATCACAGTTAGCGGAAATGTTGAGCGTTCCTTACGCGCGGAAGAAGGTGTGGTGGCTTTAGCAGCCGAACACTAAACGGCCTCTCCAACCAGAATAAATGATCGGTCGTCAAGACCGCGGACACGGCTAGACGAGTTCGGCGCATCACTAGTTGTAACAGCTTAGATAAACCTGAGATTGGTTTGACGGATATACCCCTATAGGCGATACCATGGGCTTCCCGCATGTAAAAAGGACTACAGTTCGGCTCGACCTTACTCATCTTGAATTTTAATGGTTTATTGAGAATAACCAATTTTTTGCACGACAACTTTCACCTAATTTCTTCCCTTCTACAGATGATAATCGTGCTACACCCTTCCAGGATACGGCACAACGGAGACACAGGCGCAAACGTGCAGCAGGGCCTCGCTCAAAGGTTTCTTTTTAGATTAAGACCCTGTGTAAACCTTTTTTACTGTCTCTTGTTGCTTCACATCCTCCGGATACTCAGTATAACCGAGAGGGATGCTGACGTTATTGGCATTTTGCCACGTCAGAATAATGCACGTACCTGGACACTCGGGGTTCATTACCAAGGGCGTTACTCAGTCCGGTATATGTTATAAAGATCGAACACCTTAGGGTGTGTTCGGCGTCGCGAGTTTGGCCTTATATGCATCAGCTCTGAATCATGTCTTTGGTCAAATGTTGGGTTTGCCCGGCTCCCGCATTTTGCTACCTTACGTTCTGCTCTATCGGCTAAGGTGGCACCGGGAGAACTACTGCGATTGTGCCCTGGTTCATCCGGATGAGCACCTCAGTAGAGAAAACCGAAAACTGACTGTCATGATAAAGCGCGAGACTGGTCAACCACTCGATGACTTAGCGGAATCTTCGGGATTCCTCCGCATTAACGAAGGGATGGTTTTCCCGGTCATGTACGTACGCACCCCGTACCCGGATGAGCGCGGAAGTACCAGGGGCTATATAGTAGCCCCACTGTCAAACTCCTATGGTTAAGTGAAAGTGTTAAAGCAATATAGTCCGATTGCCTCGTTCGCCGTGCTATCACCTCCTTAATGGACCAAGACGTTGGATCAAGTGTGAACACGCGCTTTTGCGAACACCCCCGCATTATGTGCGTGGGGGCTGAAGCCGACGACTGCAAACTTTTAGGTTATATACATATATACATAAACGGCCGCAAAGGAGGCACCATAATACTTTCAGGCAAAAGTATAAACACAACCTTTATAATTCAAATAGCATTGTTATTACAATCTAAACACATGTCACTCGAACATGACACTCTTCGAGCACCGAGCCTCTATTAAACGAGCACCTTCCAGGACTTCTTCAAAATAGTGCTCGGCAGAAACCTGGCCTACGGCCGGATTCTGGGTTGCAATCGTGGTGGCCTCCATCTCCGCCCAGTATGTCTTAACACAGGCAAGAGCCATCCGCGCACCCTCTATGCATGCTGACCTCTTTGCAGCATCAATATGCGGCACAACACCAAGGAATTGTTGCACAAGACCAAAATAACTATTCGGCCTTGGTCCTTTCGGCCAGAGTCGATCCATGACAGACCTCAGGGCAAGCCCGGACAACCTATGGAGCTCGGCCCACACGGCCATTTGCTCATTTAACAGCAGCGGACGCGCTGGAGCATGGAACTGCGACGAGAACAACTTTTCCACTTCGGGATCTTTTTGATCTTCGAAAAACTTGGTCGCATCTGCAGCACTCGCTGCCAAATCCAGGCACGCGTCCGCAGAACTCCATAATTGATCCAGAAGGGCATACTTAGGATCTCCGAACTTCGTCCGCAACAAAAAGGGCTTCCCAGCCGTGATATTTCCGGTTTGACGTAGCTCCTCCTTCGCTGCTCTGATTTTAGAGCGGGTTTCCTTAGCTGCTACCATGGCTTTCTCCAGGTCCGCCGTCTTCGTTTGACTTTCCCTTTCGAGAAGCTCATAACGGTCGACGGCATCTTTCAGCTCAACAGCCATCTTGGCTATTTTCTCTTTGCTCTCGCAATGCGCAGCCTGTTCGGCTCTTAACTCTTCGATCGCCTTTAGGGCGGCCGGATCACTCCTCCTGGCTTGTTCCTTGGCTCGGGCAAGTTCCGCCCGAAGGGTCTCCACGGCGGCAGCTCCATCTGCAGTCACAGCATATTATAGATACTAGCATTATGCTCCTCTTAATATATGTTGACCATCGGAGAATACATACCCTGTGCCTCGTCAAGCTGCCTGTTTACAAGCACGATGTCGGCATTTGCCGCATCAAGTTGCCGCTTCAGTTCGGCAAACTCACCAGTCCGGCTAGCCACCGGACCTCCCGCCACCTGCACATGAAGGCGGCATGATTATTACCTGGGACTATGATCCTCTGTTTGCCGCCTTTTTCGATAGCAACTAGAGTCTCAGGGGCTACTATCTACATAGGGCACACCTAGCGTGTGCGGTACCATCAAAAATATACATATTACTTTGCGTACCTCAAAGCCTCTCAGCAGGCTCATAAAAGCTTCATGCAACCCGCTTTCGGCGGATGAAATCTTCTCAACCACCATACCCATTAACGTACGGTGTGCTCCTGAGATAGACGCTTGCTCCAGAAGATTCTGCAGTAAGTCTGGTCGCGCACCGGACAATTCCGGACTCTTTTTGTTGCTCCCCTTAGGAGCCAAATACTCCGGACTCCGGGTGGCCGAAGGGTTACCTTCCGGCCTTGGCGGATCAGGAGAAACCCTTCGTGACGACACCTCAAGGTCGCCCGCCTCATGAGGCGGGGAGGCATGGGGAGGAGTTTCGCTCTCCATCATCTCCGGAAGAAGATCCCCCGAAGACGAACTCTGGCGAGAAGGGCTATGATCCGAACTACATGACATACGTATCGGTTAGTGTCCTCGGAAATAAAGTAGGGTATGTTTACTATAAAGTACTCTTGTCTACTTATAGCTCGGTGGGGGGCTGATCCCCTTGCGGGCACTGTGCGGTAAGGATACCCTGCGGGGTAGGACCCTCTGGCGAAGATTTCTTCCCTCGTTTGGAAACCATTGTTTCCAAGTCTTCAAAGGCGGTCCTATTCCTTCCCTGGGGAGAGGGAATCTTAGATTCTTCTCCCCGGTTACCCTCCTTCGCGGAGGCACTAATTCCCCCGGTCTGGATGAATAATGAGTGAGGCCCGCTTTCGGCTTCTTTATTCCCCCCTTTATCTTCCCCTGAGGGCGCTTGATAAGGCGCGAGCTCAAGCATTCTGGCCAGTACTGGATCTGTTGAGCCTTCGGGAAGGGGGGTCGAACACCTGATCATCTTCGCCTTTTTTACCCAGTCCTGGTCAAAGAGCGACTTTTCAGAATGATGTTGTGATAAATAGACAGCATGTTCGGCCGAAGAACTACTTACTTGGGTATCTGGACGATTGCAGCTCAGACCCGCATCCTCGGTGGTGTCCGGACACTTTATTTGTGATCCGAAGAACAATCTGTACATCTCTTCGAGCGTCACGCTGAAGAAGTGCTGAATAGCTCGCGGTCCTTCCGGGTTGAACTCCCAGATACGGAGAGGTCGACGTTTGCAAGGCAGGACTCGACGAGCTAGCATGACTTGCATTACCGTGACCAGGCTGACATCTCTCTCGAGGAGATCTCGGATGCGACTCTGCACGGCACATCATTTACTGGCCCCTAGTCCAGCCCCTTGTTGATCCAAGACGTCAGTTGTGGCGGGGGGGGGCCGAGCGGAAGGCAGGGGCGGCTACCCACTTAGTACCTCGGGGAGCTGTGATGTAAAACCACTCCCGTTGCCATAAGCCGGACACCTCCGGGAAGGAACCCTTTGGCCATGGAACATCGGCGCCTTTGCTTATTACGGCACCTCCGCATTCTGCGTGTCGCCCATTAATCATCTTCGGCTTCACATTAAAGGTCTTGAGCCATAAGCCGAAGTGTGGGGTGACGTGGAGGAAGGCCTCACACACGACGATGAACGACGAGATGTGAAGTATGGAATCCGGGGCCAGATCATGGAAATCGAGCCCGTAATAAAACATGAGCCCTCTAACAAAGGGATCTAGACTAAAGCCTAGCCCTCGGAGGAAGTGGGAGACAAATACGACACTCTCGTTGGGCTCGGGAGTGGGGATGACCTGCCCTCGAGCAGGTAGCCTGTGCGAGATTTCAGCGGTCAGATACCTGGCTTCTCTTAGCTTCTTGATGTCCTCCTCTGTAACGGAGGAGGGCATCCACCGACCTTGAAGGTTGGATCCGGACATGATTGAAGGTCAGAAACGCCTAGCCTGAGCCTTGGGTGTTGGAACTCAGGGTGGGGGAAGGATTCGATTGAGCGCGAGAAGAAAAGGATAGGCCTTGGCCCCTTTATAAAGAGGGTGAATATCAAGCGTCCTCCGCGTGGCCGTTTGGAACTTGCCTAAAATCGAGGAGTCATACCAACAGGCACGATTGGGTTACCCATACCCATATTGATGAGAATCCCGTGATAAGGGGCACACGATCTCTGCTTCGACAAGACGTGCCAATAAAACCGCCTCGTGAAACGTGCAGTGGCAGGCGGGGAGAAACGGCTCGGATAATGACCAGACCGTGGTGTGATGTCACGTTATGAAAAGTTGTCAGCAGATTAGATTTGTGGAAATATTATTCTCTCTACGGTGGTATGTGGAATTTGTTTTGCAGAGCCGGACACTATCCTTGTGTTCAAAATCTTTCATGGAGTATTCGGAGGAGGAACCCGCCTTGCAATGCCGAAGACAATCTGCGCGCCGTACTCGTCGTCATTGAAGCCTGGTTCAGGGGCTAATGAGGGAGTCCTGGATTAGGGGGTCCTCAGACAGCCGGACTATATACTTTAACCGGACTGTTGGACTATGAAGATACAAGATTGAAGACTTCGTCCCGTGTCCGGATGGAACTCTCCTTGGCGTGGAAGGCAAGCTTGGCAATATGGATATGTAGATCTCCTCCCTTGTAACGGACTC
This sequence comes from Triticum aestivum, assembly GCF_018294505.1. Classification (NCBI taxonomy): domain Eukaryota; kingdom Viridiplantae; phylum Streptophyta; class Magnoliopsida; order Poales; family Poaceae; genus Triticum; species Triticum aestivum. The sequence continues at coordinate 213,340,238 of NC_057805.1, forward strand.
TGTGTAACCCTAGCCCCCTCCGGTGTCTATATAAACCGGAGGGCTTAGTCCATAGGACAACAACAATCATACCATAGGCTAGCTTCTATGGTTTAGCCTCTACGATCTCGTGGTAGATCAACTCTTGTAATACTCATATCATCAAGATCAATCAAGCAGGAAGTAGGGTATTACCTCCATCGAGAGGGCCCGAACCTGGGTAAACATCGTGTCCCCCGCCTCCTGTTACCATCCGCCTTAGACGCACAGTTCGGGACCCCCTACCCGAGATCCGCCGGTTTTGACACCGACAATGAGGTGGAGCTTTTGTATTCTTCACTGCCGTTATGCGATGTGCTCCACCTACATAAAGTTCTTTCATAAACTTGTAGATGGCTTGCATTTTCACCAAAGGGAGCCCCATCACATTATGATTTCTTGTACCTGTAAATACAAATGATAAACATTAGTAACCCGGATTTATTTGGTGAGTTCATAACAAGAAGAAGTTCACTTAGAAAAGATGGCTATACATGTCTACTCAATATGGCCTTTTACAATCTGCAGTTCTTCAGCCACGGACTCAAGCTTTGACTCAGCCTCCTCAACACACTTCGGCAAGGTGTCTTACTCTTCGCCAAATGCAGTTTTTGGCTTCTCTAGTTTGTCGGTGCAGCTGATCACAGATTCCTTGAAGTCAGAGGACAACTTTTCAGCTTTTTCTCGTCACTCCTTCTCTGGCAACACCTGTTTCTACAACCCGGACATCCGTGACTCGGCTTGATTCAACATCTCCTAAATAAATATTTACAAGTTACATGCATTATTGGAAGTCCCAAGTCGCCACAGGCGCACGGCCTGGCACTTGGGGGCTATAGTGGATTTGATTTTATTCTACAAAGAAGGGCAATCACTAGTATAATCCCTGAGTCGCCACACGCAGGCAACCCGACACTTGGGGGCTACATTGTTCTAATCTATACTACAATGAGTGTGAAATTACATGTCACTTCAAGCACACAACACGACACATGGGGGCTAATGCATTGTCATTTTAACTAGTTTCATTGAGGACCCGACCCATCAATAATGATGAGTTGGCCCTTTGTGGCTACCATTTGCTCCTGCCAAAGTTCAAAGTACAAAAACACAAGCCCCAACTCACTATTTTAATAGTGACCCGGTGCTTGGGTGTTACTTCTGAATATCGTGGTATAAACCCAGATTTGTTTAGAAGTTCTAATTCAAGCAAGTATCGAGAAAATCACTACTTTCTTCACATAATACTTGGAGGCTACATATTAATACATAAGAGAGGGAGCAGCAAGACATACTCCATACTTTCTCTTCAAAGTATTCACCATGGCAATTTCGCTATCCCGGCTCTCAGATGGCCTTGATGCACGGAGTTCACGTGTAGATCTTCAAAAGATTGAAAATGAAGGATGGTTTTCCCCTTCTCCTTGTTTGGTGAATCGTATTTGGCTATAATCTTAGCCAAAGTGGTTGATGTCTCAGGAGGAGTACCGTGTTTTTCGCCAGTGATGATCACATCATTGTGTGTCTTCTCCATTTGCGGCTCTAGAGTTGGATTTTCCTTCTCTTCCTCCAAAACCGGAGGAGTGGAGGAACGAACAGGGCTAGCTGGGTCATCGATGAACCGGCTTGTCCTAACCTACCGGGTCGTCCTGGACGTCTGGGTTTTCCACTACAACATCGTGTGAAGGCCTCCCTCCTCAGCTACGGCAGCAGAAGACCCGCCAACATTGTTCTTCACAAAAGCTTTGGCATTGGATTAATACAGATATGAGAACCAATAAAGGAAGGAAATATGTCATGAATTGGCAAACTTTTTTAAGGACTTACCCACGGTCGATGTTGAAATTCGGGACTTGGCTGGTGCTACATTCATCAGATGACGGTGAGGTCTTCTGGTACTCTGGGTCGGGGCGGCAGAATGGTTCTTTAACTTGGTCGGCTCTCGGGCAAGATGAGGTAGGACTAAGCCTTTCTTGGGTCTATGCATGGCATGAGGAAGGATGATATGATAGACTATCTGATAACTCGCCAGAGCTGGCCTGGGTTTTCCTCTTCAAGCTTGCTTCGTGCTGCGTTTTCTTCAAAGACAAGTTTTTGTCTAAGTGAGCTGCTAGGTGTGAAAATGGTACCTTGTGGACCGTAAGCCGAGTTATTTGACCAATGAGTTCCAAGTCGGAAGAAGATGGGTTTACATCTGCTTGTGCGGCTTTACTGGTCCCAACTTGTTCATGAGAGGGGTCGGCATCAGCAAGTTCATTAAAAAGACGGCCAAGGGAGTAAAGTTCTTCTACCTTGTTTTCTTCCTCCTCCACCACCTCTGCAAGATTTCCATCCTTAGGTGGAGTTGGAACACGAGGCTCGGTTTTCCACCATTCACTATCCTTTTGTATAAGTGAGAGCGGTATATCAGAATGAGACTTACCTCTAGTGTCAGGTTGCTGCAAAGAAAGGGGCGAGTCCTAAAAGGGAAAAAAATTATTGGGTCTCCCCAAGAAGCTTTTTGTTGGCCCTCATCAATTCACTGGGAGATGGGTCATGCTAGCTAAAGTGCGTATCATCATTTGACTCGCAAGTGTACTCATGCATGAGTCAAACCCTCAGACTGAGAGGTTGGATCCTCCAACTCATCCAACACCGGGTCAACTCGACCCAGAGAGACCATGAGCTATCAAAGCATTAATGTTAGAGTAAAGGGGTTTCAGTGTCATCCTCTGTTCAGCAGAGGCATAAGCATCAAACTACTTTCAAGCTTCAAGTTGGTCCAATCTAAAACCCGGCAATTGATTTTGTTGATTTGGAGATGTGTCCTTGCAATAAAACAAAGTTCTGTGCCATCCTTACAGATGACTCGCCAGTGCCATTTCGGCAATAGCCGAGTTCCTCCTTCATTGGATTGTGACTCCTTCGCATTCCAGACTTGGTCCGTTCTTGCATTCAGTCTAGCAGTTGCAGTAAAAGAATTCTTGAAACAAACAGACGGTTGGCTCAATCTGGAGATACACTGGAATAAGTGTAACCCTCATGGGTCTTGACGACCATGTCATCGACATAGGCTTCTACATTTCTTCCCATCTAGGGACCAAGGGCGATCCGCATGAGCCTCTGGAAGGTCGCTCCGGCAGTTTTTAACCCGAAGGGCATGCATACGAAGCAATACACTCCACAAGCTGTGATGAAAGCTGTTTTTTTCTTCGTCCTCCTTGGCCATTTGGATCTGATTGTAGCCCGGGAAGGGATAGAGGTGAGGGTGTCCCGATCTTTCGATGAGATGATAACTATCGATTTGGTGGAGTCGACTTTGACGGTCCGTCTACAAACTTGCACGACGTTGCACCTTAGCAATCGCTAAACCAATCTCCCGAGGTTACTGATGATGCTGGTAGCAGGATCAACCTGACCACGAAGGTCTATTCGTGCACGCAATCGAAGAACAAGCAAGAATATGATAATGCAATCTGAATATTGCAAATATAGATGAAGTATTGATAAAGGTGGGGATCCGAAAGCAGTCTTGGTCTGGTCGTTCAACACAAACGAAGTACACGAAGTTGCAATGGCTAACTTTTAACTAAACAAATCCCAAGCAAAAAGTTACTAGATGGATCTACTTACATAGGAGCAAGGGGTGGCGGCCAAGGAGGTGGGAGGACATCCCAAGGCAGCCTAAAACTAACCCTAGGTCGTACAAGGCCAATGGGCCCAAGTGGAGGTGATGCAACACCTTTGGACTTGTAGTTTGACCCGGATTCAGCTGCAATGCCAGATTGTTTTGTCGACAACTCAACACTCTGAAAGAATTTTAAGGTGAATCCAATTGGGTTGGAAAGAGCACAAAATCTACTTTTGAAAAAAAGAATCACCCAATTCGTAGTCCGTATGAAATAGTTTTGAGTCAGGTATGTCTGTGCACTCCAAATCTGAATCCAAAACATGAGACTTGGACTCTATCTTCTCTTGGCCCAAAAGTGGCGTGAGAGGACTTTTTGAACAGCACCTAAACTTCTCTTTTTCCCTTATCTTCATATGTTGATTGTATAAATGTCCCATACACCTACAATTAGACATGACACAAAAGTATGTGAAGTATCTTTGTCCTGGATGGCATAAATAAATTATTACATAGTTTGCATTAGAAATCACCTCACAAATATACATGTATGCAATATTTTTGGTCGTATCCAAGGTAGTCATGTCCTCATCATCCTCCCCTTCTTGAAATTAAAGCCGTCCTCGGCATTTCTTAATCTAAAATGTGGCTAACAAAAGAGACAAGGTGTACATGTTATATATGTATATGTCATCCATGTTAACTTCCCTTGGGTTTTGCACATATGACACATGTATACATGAGTAACTTTCATAGTTCATAAAATGTAAAGCCAAAATATTATCACCAGAAGTAGAGGGCATGAAAATATTGCAACTTAGTTTGCACATATAAGTGACGCTCTTATTCATTTCAAAAGATTGACAATGTTCATCATTAAACCATCCCAAAATTGGTGAATAAACCTTACTTGCATCAAATTTACATGCTACAACATGCTTAAATAAGCAAACATGCAATAAGTCATTTGACCCAGAATCATCACCAAGATTAGAGGTCATATCAAAATGATTAAACATTGGTTCTTTTGCATCAACGGTTAATTCAATGGGTGCACTCAAATATGTTGGTATTTTAGCTGTTTGATCACATGATGCATTCATGATAGTAACACAATTATCCAAAATAGGTGGTGTGTTCAAATCAATAGGTAACTCAACACATGATGTATTCAAGTTGCATGCATCATTCTCATGTGAAAGTGGAAAATCTGTACCTTTGTCATTACCTCTTATGATCAACTCAGACGATGTAGGCACTCTTTGTGGTGATGTGTCACATGATGGAGATGATGTAGTCCTCGCAACAACGAATGTGGTTGTCGTAGTACGCCTAGTAGTTGAAGAAACATCTGTATCAACACTTGGAATGTGCACTGTGCGCTTGTTCTCCTTGTGGGCAACACGTCATTTTATTTCCTGTTCAGCATTGCAAGCAAGACAAAACAAATGGTCCATAGGATAACACTCTTCATGAATTAGTATCTCTTGAATATCACGGTTTAATCCTCCCCAAAATCCACTCATAAAATCTTCTTCACTTTCTTCTAAAAATAAGTGCAACAATGTAGTTTGTAAATCATCATAGTATTTTGTTACCGTGTCAGCACCTTGTTTTAAATGTTGTAATTTTTTAATCATGCCATGAGTATAATAAACATCAACGAATCTATCTCTCATGACAAGTTTTAAATCATCCCAAGTAGAAGGTATAAAATCAGTGTTTAACTGACAATATTCACTCCACCAAACTAAAGCAAAGCTACTGAAAGTACTAACCGCGGCTTGAAATTTTCCACACTCATCAAAATTATGGGAAGCAAGTATAGCATTTATTCCATACTCCCATTCAATATATAAATCGGGCCTAAAATGACCAGTAAATGGTGGCATGGAAACATTAACGTGATTATGTGCATTCTGATGTTGTTGCTCCTCTTGTGACGGTAGTTGTATTTTCTTAGGTGATGGAAAATCTTCCACGATCGATGAAGCCCAAGAACTAACAACTCCGGAACCTGCCATAGTTAGTAGAAAACAAGAAACAAAATCCGAGAATAATGTTCCTATGGACTACTAGGATGTGGTGGTAAAATGCTCACAGTATAGCAAATATCAATATCTTACAAGTTCTTACCTTGCAGCAGGTGGTGACAAGCAACCAGCAGTGTCAAATAACTCCGAAGATTGAGTAAAGCGATTGCCAGGGAAACGTACGTATACACGGTCTAGAAATATGTGGAGCTTGGAAGGCTTAAATATTTGGTAGCAAAAGATTAGCAATAATCAATTCAGAGATGCAATGTTGAATAAACGCTCAACGACAGTACTGTGATGGTCCTAGGCTAGACCGGATTAGAGACGCGAGCCTACAACACTAATGAGGTCATGGTGTAGCACAACTAGCATCAATAAAGGATACGAACTAGCTCTGGACAACAAGATATAGGTGAAGATCACAATGGCAATAAAGATAATGATGTGAAACAACTCACAAGCAGGATATACCAACAACTTTCTCTCCAACTTTCCTCTAGTAAAGTTTGTGACAATTTTGTGATAATTTTTCTCAAGAATGGAACTAACTCAAGCTTTCGAACGCAAAAATAATCACTCAATTCCGAGTTAATATCAGGAGTCAAAAAATTCTAAAACTGGCCTGAAAAACTGAAACAAGCTGTGTTCGCGAACTTCAGAGGGCAAAAAGATCTATTTAGAAGCCGATTTTGGGGTGTCAAATATTGAACATGATTCTGCAACTATTTAGATGCAGCTCGTCGCTAGCTTTAATTTGAGTACTCACGGAGCCAAAACGGACTTCGTGTGGGGAAGATATGCCTGTTTTACTGAATAGTGCACAAAAAAGATTTCAAACCGAATTCGGCTACGAGATTGACTCTAGATAGATCCATTTTTTTTCTTCTCTTTTTTTTCGTCGCACTTTTTTAACTTTTTTCTCTCTCTCTCTTTTTCTCTGGCTTTTTTCTCTCTCTCCCTCTTTCCAAAACAAATTAGATAAGATGCAGATTGGATCAAGCAAAGATGCGAATGACCTCAACTATGATTTTGACAATGAATGATGGGTGGCAAGTGGTGGAAATTGATGGATGGAGCTGGTGGATAGCAGAAGAAATAATGATGCAGCGGCGGCGTGACTAATATGAACAGAACTTGAAACTCTAAACGAACTAGACACTAAGACCAGGAACTCGACACGACGATGCAACCGATAATTCAACTATACAAGCACTGAAAAGAAAATTGCGAGGGATCAGACTGGCTTGGCCCATTGGGATAATCTAGGGATAACTTGAAATTCTCACCGGGCAACCTGAAACTGATACCACTTGATAGAGGCGAGGGTGTCCCGATCTTTCGATGAGATGATTATTATAAATTTGGTGGAGTCGACTTTGACGATCCATCTACAAACGCGCACGACGTTGTGCCTTAGCAATTGCTAAACCAATCTCCCGAGGTTGCTGACGATGCTGGAAGCATGATCAGCCTGACCACGAAGGTCTATTCCTGCACGCAATCAAAGAACAAGCAAGAATATGATAATGCAATCTGAATATTGTGAATATAGATGAAGTATTGATAAAGGCGGGGATCCGAAAGCGGTCTTGGTCTGGTCATTGGACACAAACAAATTTCACGAAGTTGCAATGGCTAACTTTTAACTAAACAAATCCCAAGCAAACAACTACTAGATGGATCTACTTATATAGGAGCAAGGGGTGGCGGCCAAGGAGGTGGGAGGACGTCCCAAGGCAGCCTAAAACTAACTCTAGGTCGTACAAGGCCAATGGGCCCTAGTGGAGGTGATGCAACACATTTGACTTGTAGTTTGACTCAGATTCTGCTGCAGCGTCAGATTGTTTTGTTGATAACTCAATGCTCCAGAAGAATTTTAAGGCGAATCCAGTTGGGTTGGTAAGAGCACGAAATCTACTTTCCAACAAAAAAGAATCACCCAATTCGGAGTCCGTATGAAAGAGGTCTTGGTGTTTTGAGTCAGGTATGTCGGTGCAGTCCGAATGTGAATCCAGAATGTGAGAGACTTGGACTCTATCTTCTCTTGGCCCAAAATTAATGTGAGAAGACTTTTTGAACATCACCTAAGCTTCTCTTTTTCCCTTATCTTCATATGTGGATTGTACAAATGTCTCATACACCTGCAATTAGACATGGCACAAAACTTTGTGAAGTATTTTTGTCCGGGATGACATAAATAAATTATTGCATAGTTTGCATTAGAAATCACCTCACAAATATACATGTATGCAATATTTTTGGTCGTATCCATGGTAGTCATGTCCTAATCAAGAAGGCATCAAGGAAACAGAGCAGATCACACGCTGCCATTGATTCGATGATTTGGTCGATTCTAGGCAAAGGATATGGATCATTTAGATAGGCTTTGTTGATGTCCTTGAAGTCCAAACATAGGCATAGGTTACCGTTGCCCTTGGGTACAACCACACGGTTCGCGACCCATTCTAGTTACGTTACTACCGGATGAACTTGGCCTTCTTCAGCTTTTCTATCTACTGGGTGATGAATTCTTGCTTCTCCGGCGATTGCTGCCGGATCTTCTGCTCGACAGGGCGGCAGCCAGAGCATACCACCAATTGGTTCTTGATCACCTCCCTCGGAACTCCGGGCACGTCTGACGTTGTCCAGTCGAACATGTCAGCATTTGCCCGCACGAAGGCGGCGAGCGCACTTTCCCATTTGTCAGTGAGCCTTCCGCCTATCAGGACGGAAATCCCTTTTCCTTCATCAAGCACCACTTTCTTCGTCGAGTTTTTTCCTCTGTCATCAATTTCTGCAGGGGGAACCTGATGCTCCAGGCGCGGCAGAAATATCTAGACCGTTAGGAGTGGCGAAGGTCGCTGCTTTGTAGAAATGCTCGGCACACTGAAGAACGTCTTCTTGGCATGCTTGAACGGTAATTCCGCCTCCAGGACCCGGCATCTTGACCGCATTGTAGGCATGATGGGTTACAGCCATGAACTTGACAAGCGCAGGATAGCTAAGAATAGCGTTATAATCTAGGAAGATGTGGGCGACATCAAAGACGATGCTTTCTGTTCGATAATTTTTGCTGGTCCCGAATGTGACGGGAAGGGCCACCTGCCCTATGGGAGTTGTGCTCCCGGAAGTCACTCCCGAGAACGATCGGGTAGGCAGCAGGTGATTGTACGGGATCTGCATTAAGTCGAAGATCTTTGGAGAGATGATATTCAGCAAGGCCCTACGGTCGATAAGGGTCTTCATGACCTTGATGCTATGGATGGGTGGACATGATGGTTGGTATGCTCCCTACCATCTTCGCATTCATAGGATGATCCGCAAGGTCAAATATCACCGAGACCTTGGACCACCTTCAAGGCTTAGCCGCCTTTCCCTCGGGAAGGGTAGCGAAAACTTCTCAGGCTAGAAGCTTGAAACATCGGTTTGAGTGAGGAGTTCGGGCATCACCATGGATGCACGCCACCACCTTGGGCTCCTGGAAGCACCCTCCGCTATTCTTATCGGAGTCCAGGCCTTACCGTCTCCTGCCTTCTCGCGGCCACGAAAAAAAGTTTGCGCCAGCCCCCGCATTGACCAGTGTGTCTTCCTTCATGACCTTCTTCTCTTCTTCCTTCTCCATGCCTCAGATCACGTCCTTCTGACGGTCCTCCGCCTTCTTCTTGATCTCTCGGCATTCAGTCGTGTCGTGTGTGCGCGAACTGTGCAGGGAACAGTACGGGCCATTGCCTGAATTGTCGAAAGCCACCTCTTCCTTCTTCTGTCGCTTCCACTCGGGCTCCGCCGCGAAGACCCGAGGCAACTTGTGTTTTTGGCCTTCTTGTCGTTGGAGGGTCTGGTCTCCCTCTCGACTGTTTGTGAGGAATGGTTTTGGGCCTCAGCCACCTTGGCACACTTATCCGCCAGCTCATAAAGTTGCATCGTTATGCGCACATCATGGACGACCATCTTCTCGCACATCTTAAGGTTCATGACACCGTTGCGGAAGGCCACGACAACCTCCGCATCGTTGATGCGGGGAAATTTTGTGTGAACTTGGCTAAAACAGTGGATGAATCCACGCAGCGTCTCACCCTCCTTCTTCTAGATGGTGTTTAAGTCGGCGATCATGGACGGCGGATCGCAGGTTCCCTTGAAGTTGGCGATGAAACGTTCGCATGACTCGTCCCAAATTCTGATGGCGATTGGCGGGAGGTTCATGAGCCATGAACATGTTGAATCCTTAAGGGCCATAGGGAACCAGTTGACCATGGCATCAGCATGGCCATGGGCCGCTTGGATCGCTGTGGTGTAGATTTCGAAGAACTCGACCAGGTCGGTCGAGCCGTCGTACCGAGATGACAAATCCAGCTTGAACTGCCAGGACCAGACCACCTCACAAAGTTCATGGGTGAACGCCTGCCATCCTGCGCCTATCTGCACAGCCCAAACGCCGAGAGTGCCTGGCGCAGGGCGCCCTGCCTCCAACATAACTTGGACGGATCAATGCTTCAACGCGAGCGTCCTCCGCAGGGTGACGTGTCGATGGTCACTGATCCTTGTCTTCCCCGGGGGAAGAGGCCACGGATGGCTACACCTCTCCTCCTAGGCATCCGCGCGCCCATCGTGGCTCGCAGTCTTGAGGATGTTGAGGAGGCGGTGTGTGCCCCAGGGCCCGTGACGGCTCGCGAGGCTGGCGTGACGGTGTCTGCGAATGCAGCTGCATCTGGCCAATGATGCTAAGAAAATATGTGATCCATGCAAGCAAGGGACCATGCTCCACCTCTGGCGGCGGGTATTGCTGGAGCTCATGTACCGCTATCAGCGCCACAGCTAGTGTGTAGATGGTGCATACCGTGGTTGCTGAGGGAATAATCGAAACACGAGTCCGATCCTCTTGTCGTGGGGGAACGATAACTAGGCCGCGATCAACACTCGCGCCATGGCCGACGGCACCTCCTCTGTCATTCTACTCCGCATCTCCTTCGTCACCCTCGGAAGGGTGGTGAACCTCCTCCCCTGGCCAGGGAGGAGGAGGAGTCAACTGCTGAGGAGGAGGAGGCAGCACCAGCTAAGCGGCAACCGCGACCTCCTAATGTCGGCGTCGCGCCAAAGAACGCGCTTCCCGACTACTTACTAGGGCCATGGATGCTCCGAAATTCCTCGACGCCATGAGTCAAAGCATGCTTGAGGCTTCGAGAAGAAAAATCATCACAGGTGGTGACGATGCGAGAGCCAGACGTCTCAGTCCCCTACCTGGCGCGCCAAATGTTGGTTTCCAAGAACCTACATATGAGTTGTGAGATACAACCCATTGAACGGCCAGGGACAGAACATGTCTGATGATCCTAAGTCATGGATGGATGTGGTGGATGAACTACAGATGAACTCAAAGAACAACCCAGGTTTGGGTGACCTTCTTGGTGTAATACCCTACTCCTGCTTTGTTTTGTATTGCAATGACATGGAGCTACAATATGTCTGTTACAAGGTGGAAAGTTCGACCACTTGATCGGTACTGATCCTCTTCTATTTATATAACGGGGAGCGAGAGAAGAGAGGCGGTGGAGGGGAGAGAATCTCTCTCCCCACCTCCTTCCACAAAGGGTGCTCCATACCGCCCGTAGTGCGCTAAAAGTGTTGCCCTGTGGCGGGCTCACGCAAGCTGTCCTATGACACTGAAATTGGGGAAAAGATGGGGAAAAGCTAGATCTACCTGCAACACACGAAATCCGAGGATCAAATACAACAAAACTTCATCACAAAAAAAATTGGGGCTATTTTTGTGGGGCAATTTTCGGGTTAGGGCGAAAAACAACAAAATCAAGCTAGAAAACAAAACGGGGAGGAACCAAATTCGTGATAAACCTAAGCTCTGATCCAAGATGATGTAGGGTGGAACCCTAGGTGGCCGATCTTTCACGAAAGGAGCGGATCCCTACGAAGAACGTGATGAACACGAGGGGAAACACGAGGGAAAACACGAGAGAATCACTCAACCAACAAGAATAGATCACACATGCGCTAGATCGATGAACACAAAGGTAAGATACAAGATCCAAAGTCAACAACGGATGATACAAACGGTAACCAGTTCTTCTCCGTGAGGAGGTCTTGAATCCACGAGGGGATCTTCCCGTGAGGAGTCTTGAATCCAAGGTGGATCTTCTCCGTAGAGGGTCCGCGGTCTCTCTCGTGGAGTAGATCTGATATGGATGAGCAAAGCTCTATCTCTAAATGAGCTAATCCTTTGCTAACCCTAAAGATGGAGGATAAGGAGTATATATAGTCTAGGGGGTCGAAGGGGTACACGGGCCTCGGCCCTTTATTGTGCGCAGACAGACGGAGCCGGATGTCCGGGCGACGGGCCGGATGTCCGGGGCTTCAGGAGGGGACGGATGTCCGGGCTGGCGGTGCAAACTTCTGTAGTCTCTGGATAGGCGGGGTCGGATGTCCGGGCTGGGGGGCCGGATGTCCGGCGGCTTAGGAAGAGCCGGATGTCCGGGCTGACGTGGTTCAACTTCGGGTGCCTTCTGTGATGGGCGCCGGATTTCCGGGCTGGTGCCGCGTGTCCGGGCTTGCGGGAGGGGCCGGATGTCCGGGTCCTGTAGCCTTTCTCCGGTTCCTCTCGTCGTGCTCCTTCACCCTTGTACTTGGGGACTTGTCCATCATTCCGATCATCTCCGAGAGGGTCCCCTTGGTACCTAGGCATGTGTAGTGTCCTTGCATTAGGTAGCAACCATGTCTCACATGAATGGAAAGGAGAAGCATTTAGGAGCGGGTTCACCTTAGGTCCAATGGCGTAGGCTCGAGTGTACATGGGGATGATCGTAGGATGCTCCGCATCATCTCCCCTCCCTTGGGAAAGATCCGACCTCGGATCGAAATCCTCATCACCATGGAAACGGTTGTCGTGGACGGACTTGTAGTTGGACGAAGTGGAAGACATGGCGCAATCCAAGTACTCCAGTGTGTGTCCGGAGTGGTACACATGCAAAAAGAGCAAACACAAACAACACTTTGAAATACAATGGTTAGCGCACACAAAGTGTCCATCATGTAAGAATGAGTCCGTGAGGCAAGATTGTTCATGGCAAAGCGCATGAAGCTTATCAAGATGATATAGAATGATATGCAAAGCGTTCATGGGAGAAAAATCATACATTGTGCACACAAATGTGTTTTGAATATGATGAATGCAACCACGGTGCAAAATGATGTCATAGTGAGACGGTTTATCAATAGCATGAATATGGCAATGTATGCTCAATATGATTATGTTATCATGCAATTGATGGTAGGCAATGTGATCATTATGTATGAATATGCCATCAAGAAAGATAACAACAATTTTGCTAAGGAAATGCACAAGCTCGTATACATGGATGACATGGAAATAGATGCAACAAGACAATCATAATGTGAGTCAATCCATGCATAGGGTGCAAACTTGTGGTGACTATGATATGTCCATCGAGCATGACATGTGGGAACACAATCAACAAATATGTATGTGTTGGTGCAATGTGTCAAAGGAGTGTTGATGTACCAATGCTCGATGTCGTGGCACTCCTCAACTTGAAGGTCCATAGAGCCAATCTCCAATGTCGGTCCTCCATCCAATAGATGTATCATGTAGACAAGAAGAAGGAAACAACAATGAAAGAATGACCCATCCAATATGCGTAATTGAGGATGGCTCAAAGGGAAAGAGTTCACCTTGATGAGTTTGTCGAAAATGTTGGTGTTGCACATCATATACGCCTTCACATAACCAATATGTCTCGTGATGGGAATGCCTTGTGAATCCTTCAAAACGAAAGAACATGACAAACACTCGGAAAAACAAATGAGGTTAGTGCAAATGTAGCACCTATCATCCGAGTGGTAAGATACCAAACAAGTGTTCTCATCATTCTTATCATAAGAAAGGACAAGGTGTGGTATGGTATGAAAGCATACGATGCGAGAACAACCAAATACAATAGGCTCAATCAAACGAGCATGCATCACACGTAAGGTGTCAAAGTCTCCAAGATCAATAAGCATAGTATGGTTGCACTCAATACAATTGGATATGAGAGAGGCAACTAATGTACACAAGAGACAATGATCAAGATATATCATGTGAGAGGCATGAACATAGATGTCATCAACCCAAGAAAGCGAGTAATGGAACATGGGTGATGCAACCAAGCAAGTAATCATAGTGATCAAGTCAAGCAAGCTAGTAGTGCGAAGATGCAACGTACTAGAAGGAATCATGGCAAGCATGTCATGTGTGCAAATAGTGGTCATGAATAATGCACAAGACATATCACTAGCATGAAAGCAAGATATGAGCAATATATCATCAATGTATTGGCAAGAAGTCCTATGTAAATAGCAATGGAACATCATGACTCTCCCAACACAAGAATCAACAATAGCATGAGGCACATGATAAACATGGCAATAGCAACAAGGATCTCCACCAAACATGCAAATACACATAGGAGTAGCATTATGGTGAATCATGGGTAGATGCAAGCAAGGGTCACAATTGCATGGCAAAATCATAGAAAGAGGCATAGCATGCAAAGTGAACACGGGGAAATGGACATAACGTAACAAGTGATATATAGTCTAAAGCCGTGTGAGAGCCAAGTAAAAGGAATGAGCGAAGTCGTTGCGCGAAGGGAATGGTGGGAAGGACAATCCACGGGATCCCAAGTCATCTTTGCTCTCAAGAGCTCCTTTTGTCAACTCTTGGGATTGAGAGGTTGACGAGTATACGTGAGTACCTACACAAAACAATGACAAATGGAAAATTGTGTGTGCGTGGTAGATGTACACATCATCCATCATGATGCATACGTGCTTGTGTCGGTTAGCACAAAATATCCAATGCTCAAATAAATGAGATGCGTGATATAGAAAGATGTCATCCATCATGAGAGGTTTGTTATTATGTATAGCATAATGGAGACTCAAATTGTGTAATGCATCACTAGTGATATCTAGAGCATTGTTATGAATGGAATGCATATGGTGCAAACAATTATGGGAATCATGCAAAGTATGGAATGCATCAAGATCTCCTAATATGTATGAGGAAACTATGGGGGTCTCCTCATGAGCATTTGTAGAAACATCACATGGAGAATATTGATAACATCCAAAACAATTCATATTTGGAACAATGTGATCATGGCATGGTATAGTAGATGAATTGCGCAAATCATGTAAAGGAAGCATAGCAATATCATCACATGAAAAACAAAAGCCAATGACCATCATCTCGTCATCTATGCCATAAGTGCAAATGGGATGTATTTTAATGGGGCATGCATAGTCACTATGTTGAGATTCAAATGAAACAATATGGGAGATCTCACTCATAGCACATGACAAGTTCAAAGGATTGTCAAACATGAAGTGACCAATAGAATTTTCACGTGATATCCTATGGAGCATAGCATCACAACTAGGCAACTCAACATGCTCATCATCATATTCATCATAAATTGGTAAGTCATGACATGAAGAAGTCGCACTAGCATGAAGCATGGGAATAGGTGGATCAACATCATGGAAGCAATCATTGGTGAGATAGTCCCCTAGTGGGACAAGAGAAGCACTATCACCTATGTTACCTTTGGAGCGTAGCTCATGTGTTGTAGGTGAGGTTGCAACTTGATGGTACCATGTGGGGGGTTCATCATCGTCCACCATGGCCATCGGTTTTCCCATTGGAGGTATGGACTCGTCGAGGATAGGCGTGTCGTCATGTAGGCGAAATCATGGGAAGTAGGCGAAGATGCCGTACGTCCAAAGGCGAAGATGCCTTGATAGCACTTGGCGAAGATGCCGAAGTGGTTGGTGTAGCCGTAGCTCCGTTTTGGTGGTGCTCGTCTCGCGGTCTTCTCTTTTGCTCATGAAGCTTGGACTTGGCGTGAAGTAGAGCTTGTTGGGACTTGTAGGTTTGCGCTTGTGGAGCATCATCATGATGATGGTGTCATTGTCGTGCTTGAGCTCGTAGTAGATGTCATTCGTCATCGTCGTGCACATGTTGCTTGGAGGTGTCTTGCCCTTCATGACGATGTTGGCGATGGTCGCCATGGAGATGTGGACGTGGACAACTTGCGCTTGCATCGTGTTTGCGCTCCGAAGATGATCGACTTGCTCGCCGCCGCCTTGAGGATGATGAAGGGGAAGAAGACATGTAGTCGGCCACCATGTCGCGTAGTTGATCCTTTAGCTCACCCAACTTGGTGTCGATGTAGTCCCTTTTCCTTGCTTCGGAGTGGTGTATGTCGATGGCGAGGTTGTCGAGGCGCTCTCGCAAGGTAGATTGTGTGCCTTGCATTTGTCGTTGTAGATCGAAAATGGACTCATTTGTGATGTAGTTGTTCACGCCGTGGTTGTTGTCGAAGACCGGAGATGAAATGCCTTGCCTATCCATCACAAGACTCGAGCAAATATGAGTGGGAGAAAGAGAAGAACTTATACCAAATGTACCTTGACCGATGTTGAAAATGGATCAATGATCACTCAATGTGTAACAAGGAAATAGCACAATTGGTACCAATTCTTGTCGGTTTCTCACACCTACACAAATAAGGCTTATGGTGGAGCTTGGTGAGGATAGTGGCACAAAAATTTGATGCAAAATGTTAGCAAGAGTCAATAATGTTGAAAGAGATTCACAAATTCGCAAGTGAAACAAGTAGACCAATAGCAAAGAATGGCACACGGAAACACACACACGGATAGATAAATGGGGTCGTGCAACCAAGGAATGAGCACAAAATGTGGAGTCCACGGAAAACGCTCATGTTGCACAACTCAAGAGAGACGCTAGCACGATTGCTCAATAGGCGGATACGACACTTGTGCACAACCTATAAGATGCAAAATGGATAAACTTTCTATCCCAAGTATGCTATATATTGTATGGCTCCCGGTGTTTCTCTCAAGATGATCCAAGATGATCGGATATGACAATCTTATATGCAATGTGGTATGATGCTACGGCACTTGCTTACAAGCTTCTTTGCTCTTCTCTTTTTCTTAAAAGCTTATTCCTTTTTTTTGTATGGCCACTTTGCAAAATGCACAAACCAAGATAGCGATTGTGTATATGCGGGAACAATCTTGTGACACAAGGGATGATATGATACCAAGATGATATGGTATGTATGCAATGGGAGGTGTGGATCACTAATGTGCACAAGTAACGTTGCCGGCAATACTCAAATGGCTAGTCTCGATAGGCAAGTGACGCAAAATGGGCTAGGGGTTATCAATGCAATGTGCAAGGGAATATACAATGGTGTCGTCGAGGTTACCGTCCTTGGCGATGATGAGTGGCGGTGTT
This sequence comes from Triticum aestivum, assembly GCF_018294505.1. Taxonomy (NCBI): domain Eukaryota; kingdom Viridiplantae; phylum Streptophyta; class Magnoliopsida; order Poales; family Poaceae; genus Triticum; species Triticum aestivum. Next base: position 213,357,237 of record NC_057805.1, read on the forward strand.
CTTGATGTAGATACCAAGATGATGGAGACTCGTCCCTAAGTAGCCGAAACACCTTAGGAAACGGAAAAACCACAACTCAAAATCTCAAGGACAAAAGTCAAACGGTGGTAGTGTAAGCGGTGGTGGTTTTGCGGAAGCTCAATGGGATTGCGGAAATGCAATGATGGGTTTTGAGACGCAATGCGGAAGTCGAGGGTAAGGTGGATGGACTATACACGGTGTCAGAGTTCGAAACACAGTCCCTAAGTAGCCAAAACACCTTAGGAGACACAACTCACAACACAAACAAAATTGGGTTAGATTGTTGTCGGAAGTGTATGGTGGGTAAGCCTATGCGGAAGTTATGGTGGTGGTTGTTGAAGAAGCAATCGTCCCTAAGTAGCCGAAACACCTTAGGAGACTCGAATCACAACTCAAACAACCATAAATGATATGGGGAACAAAATTGGTGAGGTTGCAGAAGTCGGTGGTGGTAATGCGGAAGTGGTGGTGGTATGCGGAAGTGTATGTGGGCACCGGGACAAAATTTGGTGAGAGTTAGGCGGAAAACGGAGTGGAGGATGGAAGTGATGCTGCTAGGGGCCGGATGTCCGGGCTGATGGCCGGATGTCCGGGCTGGTTGGGCCGGATGTCCGGGCTCGGGATCCGTGGATGAACACCGCCTGGAGAGGTCAAATCCGGGGCAAAATTCGAAGATTTTGTGGATGGAAATTGGGGAAAAGATGGGGAAAAGCTAGATCTACCTGCAACACAAGAAATCCGCGGATCAAATCCAACAAAACTTCATCACACCAACAAATCACAAAAAAAATTGGGGCTATTTTTGTGGGGCAATTTTCGGGTTAGGACGAAAAACAACAAAATCAAGCTAGAAAACAAAACGGGGAGGCTCCAAATTCGTGATAAACCTAAGATCTGATCCAAGATGATGTAGGGTGGAACCCTAGGTGGCCGATCTTTCATGAAAGGAGCGGATCCCTACGAAGAACGTGATGAACACGAGGGGAAACACGAGAGAATCACTCAACCAACAAGAATAGATCACACATGCGCTAGATCGATGAACACAAAGGTAAGATACAAGATCCAAAGTCAACAACGGACGATACAAACGGTAACCGGTTCTTCTCCGTGAGGAGGTCTTGAATCCACGAGGGGATCTTCCCGTGAGATGTCTTGAATCCAAGGTGGATCTTCTCCATAGAGGGGCCGCGGTCTCTCTCGTGGAGTAGATCCGATATGGATGAGCAAAGCTCTATCTCTAAATGAGCTAATCCTTTGCTAACCCTAGAAAGATGGAGGAGAAGGTGTATATATAGTCTAGGGGGTCGAAGGGGTACACGGGCCTCGGCCCTTTACTGTGCGCAGACACACGGAGCCGGATGTCCGGGCGACGGGCCGGATGTCCGGGGCTTCAGGAGGGGCCAGATGTCCGGGCTGGGGGCCGGATGTCCGGGCTAGCGGTGCAAACTTCTGTAGTCTCTGGATAGGTGGGGTCGGATGTCCGGGCTGGGGGCCGGATGTCCGGCGGCTCGGGAAGAGCCGGATGTCCGGGCCTCTGGCCGGATGTCCGGGCTGACGTGGTTCAGCTTCGGGTGCCTTCTATGATGGGCGCTGGATTTTCGGGCTGGTGCCGGATGTCCAGGCTTGCGGGAGGGGCTGGATGTAGCCTTTCTCCGGTTCCTCTCGTCGTGCTCCTTCACCCTTGTTCTTGGGGACTTGTCCATCATTCCGAGCATCTCCGAGAGGGTCTCCTTGGTACCTAGGCACGTGTAGTGTCCTTGCATTAGGTAGCAACCATGTCTCACATGAATGGAAAGGAGAAGCATTTAGGAGCGGGTTCACCTTAGGTTTAATGGCGTAGGCTCGAGTGTACATGGGGATGATCGTAGGATGCTCCGCATCAAACCCCAAGAGGAGCCACAACAAGGAGGCTACACCACATATGCGGACCTGAACAACCTTCAGGGCTCTATCCAAGATATGAGCAACCTCACCATGTCCCTTGAAGGCACGTCCGCCTACATGAACATGAACTTCTCCAACTGGGGCTAGGAGTGGGCTCCTGACCAACCATCGCAATGATCCCGCCAGTTTGGGCTTGCAAAAGCCTAAGCTTGGGGGAGGTCATCACCACTTCTACATCAAGATGTGGCAGTATTTGAATAAATTGTAATGAGGTTGTACTTAAGCTCGTGGAGCTTCAAAACACTACTTTGCTTTTATTCGCTTTTGCTCTTTTTATTTTACTTTTGCCTTTGTGATTTTTCGGTTGCAAGTTAGTTTTCAAAAACCCAAAAACCAAAAAATAGAATAAGCTTTGCTTTGCTCTTGTTCTTTATTTATCCCCTTGGAGTTCATTTATTTTTAAAGGAGTTAATTTTTGCCGGACAACAAAGAATGCCAGAGTAAGGAAGATACGTGTGTGAATTCGCAACTATGAAAGTATGTCCTACGGCCCCCATCTTTTGCACTTGAAATACTTAGAGTAGATGTAGTAGTAGTATGTGTGATATGTGCAGATGGGAGTAAGTCTTGATAATTAAGACAAAGGTTTTGTTCTAGTAGCTGAAATAATTTTGTAGCCTTTGTTCTGTTTAGTTTAGATAACCAAGACTTGTCATGGGACTGTTTTTCAATGAAATGATATTAACCAAGAATAACTATGTACAAGAAAAAGTCTTTCAAGACTTTGGAGTTGAGAACAATTATAGTAGAAGTGATGTTTGAAATGCTCAACCCCATATTATTAATTTTAATAGACTTGATAGAACTTGTGGATTAAATTGTCTAGAGGAACTTGGTTGAAGGGTGAACGAGATTGTGTCAAAATTCTATGTTGTATATCTTACATGGTTCTTCAGCTTCTTGCTAGTGCCATAGCCCCGCAACTCTATGCACGTGTACGTGTGTAAATGTGGCTTCGTCATCTTTCTTGATGTTATGCTGAGGACTCTGCTAGCCAATGAACGATCCACAAAGAGTGGTAGCTCGAATTTCGGCTACGAGTGTGTTACTGTACGTAGTGGCAACAACACTACCAATGCATATTATTCGATTTTCTCTTGAATGGGTGTGTATGTGTTAAATAAAGGGGACTGATCAAAAGAGCTCGAAAGAGACATCTATCAAAGGTCCATAGTTCCAAAACATTAAGCCACAAGAAAACCTATGCATGATCACTTAGTTGGCATAATCACTTCATGTGGCAATCAAAGTTCCAACAAACAATGATTGGAATAAAGTGCTTGAGAGTCTTGAGGAGGAAATAATTGTGGGCGTGCTTATGAGCACTAGAGCATCATATTTTCCTACATGCTTGTCACTCCCTAACTTATGTTGTATGGCTCTATCAAAAGAAAACTCTTCCATGCATTCCTAGCAAGCAAGTGTTGTCTAAAATAAATATAATAGAGTGTTGCAAAGTCATTTTGTCTAGTAGATTAAGAAATTTGGGTTGATTATCTTTACTTCACTAACAGTTGCACTATAACCATGCCACCCTATAGTTATGCTAAGTTTTTAGGTGTGACACCCCGAGACCGACGCTCCAGACGCCTTCCATGTTTTGCGTGCCAGCTCTGTTATTTATTTGTTTGTTGCTTTCATCATCGCATCATCTGCATTTGCATCGGCACTCCGTTGCCGTCATGTTTTAAAAACTTACATTCGTTCGTCGTTGCCGTTTCTCCCTTTTCCTTCGTCACCTTCCCTCGGACTGCTTTGCCTTCGTTGACCGATCCGAGTCCAACCGGGTTTTTGATTCCCTCTTGTCAAACCACGTTGCCCCTCCATGCACAGTGCATCGACCCCTCGCGCGCGTCCGAAACTCCCCTGGACCCGACCCGGGCAGTCGTTACAGATGGGTCCGGATCATCCCCAAACATCCCTAAAAAAATCTACGGTTTCTTCTCTGACTATCCAAACCTTTCTATCTCGACCGTTCGATTTTAATCGGAGGGTCCGATTAGCCCCTAACCAAATCCAATGCTATATATAGCGGTCAACCCCAGTTTTTAGGCCACCTGTCCCATCCATTCCATCCATCGCGCCGCCACCCCCTTGTCCTCTCCACATCGGGATCCCCTCCCGATCCATCCAACCACCTACCTCCTCGTCTTGCACAACCAGCCAGCCGCGCCACGCCGAATCGCCCAAGCCGTGTACCTCCTCCCTCAACCCAGCGGAGACCCGTCCTCCCCGCGCCTGTCCCGTGCGCCCGGCGCGACGCCGGCAAGCAGCAGCAGCAACCAGGTCACGCCGTCACTCTCCATGTCTTCTCTCTTTTCCCCGATGCTCCTCTTGAACCTTCCCCGCCGTGGCCGCCTGTCTGCATGTCGCCGACGGACCAGACGATATCAAGCCGCTGGAGCTCCTGCACCAGCCCTGCGTCCCCTTCCCCCGTGTCGTTCCCGGACGGCCACCTCGCTAGCATCCCAGGGCCCGAGCTCCGCCGCGCCATGCCCGCCTCGCCTCTGCCTCCTGTTTCTCTGCATAGAAGCAGTGCATAGGAGGACAAGCACCTCGACCCCGCCTCTCCTACCCGTTGACCACGCAGCCGGAGCCCTACATCGCGCCAAGCATCGCCGGCACCCCCGAGTTCCGCCGCGCAGCTGCATCCTCTACTTCGTGTCGCTGCCTCCCCTGCGTCAAGAGGAGGACGAACGCCTCCATGCCCTGCTTCTCGTTCTGCCCAGGAACGAGCACCACCCCGCATTGACCGGTCCAGCGCCAGCGTGGGCGAGCGCCCCTCGACCGCACGCGCCTGGGCCACCTCCCCTTCGCCAGATCCGGCCCAGCCGCTCCTCTACTTCGGCCCGGCAGCTCCCCTGCGTCAGCCTGCCAGCCTTGGCTCTCCATCGACTGGGCCTGGCCCTCTGGTGAGACGCCCAGTCCGCCCGAGATGCGGCCCAGCTCCTGTTTTTTCATCCTTTGTGAATTTTTCTAATTTTCCAGAGTTGGCAGATTTGTAGAAAAACCCTCATGATCATGCATTTAATAACTCCAGAACTGTGCATAATATGTAAATAATTTATATATGTAAAATGTTTAGAATTTCATCTAGTTTCATAATATGCCACTCTCATTCGTGTTTAAAATGTTTAAACTTGCTGTTTGTTTATTTTTGCATAAATGCCATGTTGAAATGATTTATTTCATAACTAAATAACCGTAGCCCCAAATTTAGTAAACTTTATATGTAAATGGGGTAGAAAATGCATAGATTAACATGGTGGCATTACTTTGCATGTTTAACAACTCTAAAATTGTGTATAGGGCAGAACAATACCAAATTTGAAGATTGCATATGAGGATTTTCCGGAATTGTTGTTTGTTGTTCCGGCCTCATTTAAACTTGCCGAGATAGGTAGTTTTATTATGTTTCACTTCTTGCCATGTTTAAAAACATTTAATATTATTGGGTATATAAACGGGAGAAAACGAAATAAGTAAATGCGGTGTTTCGTCAATATGCAACTTGTTGCATATTTTTTTTTGACAGAAAGACTGTAAGGGAACCCCCTACAGTATAACTTGTTGCATATTGAGCTCCACTTAACTTGTAGTATTGTTTGTTGCACTTTGCCATGCTTTGTCATGCTTTTAAACCGGACATGCATCATACTTGTTTGTGCATCATGCCATGTTTATGCTTGTGTGTTTACCATGTTGTTTGCTTCTTTCCGGTTTGCTTCTCTTGTTAGCTTCGGTTTCGTTCTGGAGTTGTGAGGATTCATTCGACTACGTCCGTTTGTCTTCTTCATGGACTTGTTCTTCTTCCTTGCGGGATCTCAGGCAAGATGACCTTTACCCTCGATATCACTTCTATCTTTGCTTGCTAGTTGTTCGCTCTATCGCTATGTCGCGCTACCTACCACTTGTTTATCATGTCTCCCATATTGCCATGTCATGCCTCTAACCCACCTTCCTAGCAAACCGTTGTTTACCTATGTTACCGTTTTGCTCCCCTCTTATAGCGTTGTTAGTTGCAGGTGAAGTTGAAGATTGCTCCATGTTGGAACATGGTTATGTTGGGATATCACAATATCTCTTATTTTAATTAATGCATCTATATACTAGGTAAAGGATGGAAGGCTCGGCCTTATGCTTGGTGTTTTGTTCCACTCTTGCCGCCCTAGTTTCCATCATACCGGTGTTATGTTCCTTGATTTTGCGTTCCTTACGTGTTGGGGATTTATGGGACCCCCTTGACAGTTCGCTTTGAATAAAACTCCTCCAGCAAGGCCCAACCTTGGTTTTACCATTTGCCTACCTACCACCTATACCTTTCCCTTGGGTTCTGCAGACTCAAGGGTCATCTTTATTTTAAACGCCCCGGGCCAGTGCTCCTCTGAGTCTTGGTCTGAAACGGGCAGCCTTCGGGGCCACCTCGGGGCATCTTGAGGGCTGGTTTTACTCGTAGCTTGACCTATCCGGTGTGCCCTGAGAACGAGATACGTGCCCTGAGAGCTTGTGATGGGCTAAGTTGGGACACCCCTGTAGGGTATAAGCTTTCGAAAGCCGTGCCCGCGGTTATGAGGTAGATGGGAATTTGTTGATATCCGGTTGTAGAGAACTTGACACTTGACTTAATTAAAATGCATCAACCGCGTGTGTAGCCGTTATGGTCTCTTTTCGGCGGAGTCCAGGAAGTGAACACGGTTTGGGTTATCTATGAACGTAAGTAGTTTCAGGATCACTTCTTGATCAGTGATAGCTCCACGACCGTTGCATAGCTTCTCTTCTCGCTCTTATTTGCGTATGTTAGCCACCATATTTGCTTAGCGCTCGCTGCAGATCCACCTCATTACCCCATCCTACCCATAAGCTTAAATAGACTTGATCTCGCGGGTTTTGAGATTGTTGAGTCCACGTGACTCATAGATACTACCAAAACAGTTGCAGGTGCCGATGATACCAGTGCAGGTGATGCTACCAAACTCAAGTGGGAGTTCGACGAGGACCTTGGTCGTTACTATGTTTCGTTTCCTGATGATCAATAGTGGAGCCCAGTTGGGACGATCGGGGATCTAGCAATTGGGTTATCTTCTTTTTCATTTGGTTGTCTGTAGTCAGACTATGTTTGTATTTTGGATGATGTATGAATTATTTAAGTATTGTGTGAAGTGGCGATTGTAAGCCAACCCTCTTTATCCCTTTCTTGTTCATTACATGGGATTGTGTGAAGATGACCCTTCTTGCGACAAAACCACAATGCGGTTATGCCTCTAAGTCGTGCCCCGACACGTGAGAGATATAGCCGCATCGTGGGTGTTACAAGTTGGTAATCAGAGCCATCCCCGACTTAGGAGCCCCCTCCTTGATTGAATCGCTGACGTTGTTGAATCTAGAACAAAAATGTTTTGAGTCTTAGGATTATATATATTGGAGAGTAGGATTCTTTTTACTCCTCAGTCCCTTCGTCGCTCTGGTGAGGTCTCCTGACGTAGATGTTTTAACTTTCCTCTCCTCAAATTTCACTAAAAAAATTTAGGATCACGCGGGTATCTTGGGATCGTTCCGATATTCTTGTGACGAGAACATTGTTCTTGGTGCCTCCTGACATTTAGGGGTTGTGGCAGTGTCCCGGGGAGTTGAGCTCTGAGGTGTTGTCGTCACAATTTTATCGTTGCAGTTCTGGAATACCTGAGTTTCGCCGATATCGAAAATCTCTTTTATGCAGTTGTTGGTGAGATAACCTCGACGCCACCCAGTACTGGGGCAGGAGTTCGGGAGTATTGCCATAGCTCGTATAACGGATGCTTTTCAAAGGTTGAGGTACACTATTTCCGGAGTTTTCTTGGTTATGTGTTGATGGATGGATACAGCTGGATGTAGGGATTGTTAGTTTGGGTGAGACATTATGCTTCCCCTGTATCCCCAACACCAGATTGCATAACCAGAAAGATTCGGGAGTCTATAGGTGGGAATTCAAGTAGCTCCTAGAATATCTTTCCGACAGATGCATGATATGGGATTGGGTAAATCTCTATCATATTTTTTTGTTCCGGCCTATTCTGCAAGCCAAATCTTCGTTTTGTTTTGAGTTGTGGTATTCGAGTTGCTTCAATATCAAGTGTTGATTCCATACCTTTTCTAAACGGTGTTCTCATATTTCTATGGGAGTACTAATCCTTCTTGATCACCGAGGTTGTCATGACAACTCTTTTCCAGCCGACGTGCTTCTCTTCAAGTGCATCCTATCATTTTCCCCATTCACGAGATCAATTCTAAGTGTTTTCAATGGTTTCCATTCCATCTGCCCCAAGTTGCCTTTGTTTTCCCGCCCTCCCACCCTGTTCTTCAAGGACTCAGATTTCTTAATCAAGTATCCTTTTCTCGATGGGAAGTCTCTCCATTCTTTTCTTTCAATGTTCTTACTTGGTGATTCTCATGAAGATACTAAGGAAGCTTCAAGTTTATCATTCTTCGTTCTCTTTTCTTCTTCGGTGGATTCAATTCAAGCTTTCAGTATTGATCGTATTCCTTTCCTCGTTTCAAATGCTTTCTCATGTCGGTGTATCTCTTAATCATTCACCTCTCGCTTTCCATTTGTTCTGGTGTGCTGGAGATATCTCAGAAGATTCATGTTTCCATTCTTAGTCTGTTCAAGCTATTTGGAGATTATTATCCCATTCAAGTCATTTAATTCAACCGGTGCAATTTTGAGTGGGCCCTAACTCACAGGTCTTTTCCTAGGAACTTACCTGACTCTTCTAATTTTTCCAGAGTTATTGTCAAATTCTTTCAAAGTTTGGCATAAGAATGATTTCTCCTCAGTCAAATGTATCCTCCAAGATCGCTTTCATATTCTTTTCATCGTTGGTTCAACCTTTCTAACTTTCATTAGGGAGTGCCTCAACAATTCATGGTGGTGGTTTCTCGTCGTCATTCTCGGATTTTGAAGACCGAAGAAGAGCTTTTCCCTCCAAATCCTTACCCATTCTTCCAAAGATTCATGGTTCTAGCTTGATGCCATCCTCTCATAATTGTTTTCGATTGTGAGAATTCTTTTCACCCATCCGGAGCAATTCAGAAGTCTTTTCAGTTTGATTCTCCGGAGGCCATCATCTCAGAATTATTCATTCCAGCTTTCAGCTCTCGTTCTCCAAATCTTACGGGTGCGTCATTCAAGTATTCTCTAGTCTGCTTGTCATCCCTTCAATCTCTTCTATCTAAATTCACTCAAGTATCTTTGTTCGTTTTCTGATTATTCCTGGTGTTTCATTATCTTTCCTTCGGTCGTTTTCAGTTCTTACGGTGATTCGTTCAAGAGTTCTCTTCCTTGGTTATCATATCAATTCATTCGTTCTTTCCAATCCTACCGGCGGATCGTTGAAGACATTTCTCAAGTTTGGCTATATCTCTTCAATCTTTTCAAGAAGAATAAGTACTATGCCAAATCTGTTGCTTGTCATCAATTTAAGTTGATGAAGGATAAACATACAGTTAATCTTATTCTTGTTCGCTTGAGGTGATTCAATTCTTTTCTTCCAGAGTTCGTTCTTGATATCAAATTGTCGGTGCTAAGTTGTTCATCTTTCGTTTACGGAGTTCTAAGCTCTCTCAGTTAACTCGCCGTGAATCTCCATCTAAATCTTTACAAGGCTTCATCTTATTATTTTCAAGCTTCTTTACTTTGCGACCATCCTTTTATTACCGGAGTTCTTCATGGAGGCTTTACATGGTGGTTTGTCAAGGATTCCTTTCATTCTTCAATTGTTCTTCAAGATTTCTCTCGGAGTTAAGATCCGCCAAGCTATACTCAAAAATAAACATGGTGTTCAACACATGTTTTGTTTTGAGGACTTCAAGCATTCTTCATCTTGCATTCCGAAGTGCAATTCTTCCTACCTTATCTTTTGAGGTGGTGTTATGTCAATCTGGATAATTTCCCTTCGGGTTTCATGATTCACAAAGTTTTCAAGAGTGACATATTTAAATCCATCATTTTATCTTCGTTCAAGAGATCTTTTCAACCAATCAATATTTTTGTTGGAGTTGTATTGGGTTATATTTCACCTAAAGCCTTTCCCTAAGGAATGTTGCTATTTTGGTGCTTATCAATGATCCAAGTTTTCTCCTATCCTCTTGGCGAAAGAAGTTTTCATCTCTTCGTTCATCTCAAGCAAGCAATTGTTTTTCGTTAGTGGCAGAATTTCACCTCAAGTTTTGAGATGCTTCCATAAGCCCACAACAAGTTTATTCTTTTCATTGTTCATTTTCCAACAACTCCGTCCAATCCTTCTATGGAAGGATGGTTTTAAATTCATTTGAGGTAGAAGTTGTTGTTTTCTTCTTTGTTACTTTTAGTCCGTTCTATCTTTTGTTCCAGAGGCATTGTGATGTTGCACTCTTCAACCCATCATCCCATTTTTGTCAATGATCATGCTCTTTCCTTTGCTTATCCATTCAACCGGAGTGTCGTGTCCTCCATTCAAGTTCTCTCATCTAATCAAGTTTTGCCCCCCTTCTCAACCGGAGTGCTATCTGAAATCTTTCTTACCCCTTGTGCCATTCTTTCAATAGTTCCGGAGGCAGTGTATTGTTGATTTCATCTAGTATCCTCTCATCTTTCAAGTTCATGTTCAACTCCGTCCATTTACAGTCAGAGTGTTGTCCAAATTATATCATTCTAATTCCTTCTCTATCTTGTTTTAACCAGAGTGGTTTCAATATCTATCTTGTCACTTAACCTCTTGGTTCTCGTCGTATCCCATGTTTCTCTTATCTAACGGAGTGTTCGCAATCTCGTTCATCTCCATTGTATTCTTCTTTCAACTTGTTCAACCTCTCAAGGTTCGTGGTTTCACTTGTTTGTCAAAGAAGCAACTTTGTTTTACCTCTTCCTCTTCCGCTTCTCTCCGGTGCCATCCTTAGATCTCGGGACGAGATCTCTTGTAAGTGGGGGAGTGTTGTGACTCCCCGAGACCGACGCTCCAGACGCCTTCCATGTTTTGCGTGTCAGCTCTGTTATTTATTTGTTTGTTGCTTTCATCATCGCATCATCCGCATTTGCATCGGCACTCCGTTGCCATCATGTTTTAAAAACTTGCATTCGTTCGTCATTGCCGTTTCTCCCTTTGCCTTCGTCACCTTCCCTCGGACCGCTTTGCCTTCGTTGACCGATCCGAGTCCAACCGGGTTTTGACTCCCTCTTGTCAAACCACCTAACCCCTCCATGCATAGTGCATCGACCCCTCGCGCGCATCCGAAACTCCCCTGGACCCGACCCGCGCAGTCGTTACCGATGGGTCCGGATCATCCCCAAACATCCCTAAAAAAATCTACGGTTTCTTCTTTGACTATCCAATCCTTTCTATCTCGACCCTTTGATTTTAATCGGAGGGTCCGATTAGCCCCTAACCAAATCCAATGCTATATATAGCGGACAACCCTGGTTTTAGGCCTCCTGTCCCATCCATCTATTCCATCCATCGCGCCGCCACCCCCCCTTGTCCTCTCCACATCGGGATCCCCTTCCGATCCATCCAACCACCCACCTCCTCGTCTTGCACAACTAGCCAGCCGCACCATGCCGAATCGCCCAAGCCATGCGCCTCCTCCCTCATCCCAGCGGAGCCCCGTCCTCCCCATGCCTGTCCCGTGCGCCCGGCGTGACGCCGGCAAGCAGCAGCAACAACCAGGTCACGCCCTCGCTCCCCATGTCTTCTCTCTTTTCCCTGCTGCTCCTCTTGAACCTTCCCCGCCGTGGCCGCCTGTCAACAGGTCACCGGCGCACCAGACGGGATCAAGCCGCTGGAGCTCCTGCACCAGCCCTGCGTCCCCTTCCCCCGCGTCGTTCCCGGACGGCCACCTCGCCAGCTTCCCAGGGCCCGAGCTCCGCCGCGCCATGCCCGCCTCGCCTCTGCCTCCTGCTTCTATGCATCGAAGCAGTGCAGAGGAGGACAAGCACCTCGACTCCGCCTCTCCTGCCCGTTGACCGCCCCGCCGGAGCCCTACATCACGACAAGCGTCACCGGCGCCCCCGAGTTCCGCTGCGTAGCTGCATCCTCTGCTTTGCGCCGCTGCCTCCCCTCCTCTGCTTTGCGCCGCTGCCTCCTCCGCGCCCTGCTACTCATTCTGCCCAGGAACGAGCACTGCCACACTTTGACCGGTCTAGTGCCAGCGTGGGCGAGCGCCCCTCGACCGCACGCGCCTCGGCCGCCTCCCCTTCGCCAGATTCGGCCCAGCCGCTCCTCTGCTTCAGCCCGGCAGCTCCCCTGCGTCAGCCTGCCAGCCTTGCCTCTCTACCGACTGGGCCTGGCCCTCTGGTGAGAAGCCCAGTCCGCCCGAGATGCGGCCCAGCTCCTTTTTTTCATGCTCTGTGAATTTGTCTAATTTTCCAGAGTTGGCAGATTTGCAGAAAAACCCTCATGATCATGCATTTAATAACTCCATAACTGTGCATAATATGTAAATAATTTATATATGTAAAATGTTTAGAATTTCATCTAGTTTCATAATATGCCACTCTCATTCTTGTTTAAAATGTTTAAACTTGTTGTTTGTTTAATTTTGCATAAATGCCATGTTAAAATGATTTATTTCATAACTAAATAACCGTAGCCCCGAATTTAGTAAACTTTATACGTAAATGGGGTAGAAAAATGCATAGATTAACATGGTGGCATTACTTTGCATGTTTAACAACTCAAAAGTTGTGTATAGGGCAGAACAGTACCAAATTTGAAGATTGCATATGAGGATTTTCCGGAATTGTTGTTTGTTGTTCCGGCCTCATTTAAACTTTCCTAGATAGTTAGTTTTATTATGTTTCACCTCTTGCCATGTTTAACAACATTTAATATTGTTGGGTATATAAATGGGAGAGAACTAAATAAGTAAATGTGGTGTTTCGTCAATATGCAACTTGTTGCATATTGAGCTCCACTTAACTTGTAGTATTGTTTGTTGCACTTTGCCATGCTTTGTCATGCTTTTAAACCGGACATGCATCATACTTGTTTGTGAATCATGCCATGTTTATGCTTGTGTGTTTACCATGTTGTTTGCTTCTTTCCGGTTTGCTTCTCTCGTTAGCTTCGGTTTCGTTCTGGAGTTGTGAGGATTCGTTCGACTACGTTCGTTTGTCTTCTTCATGGACTTGTTCTTCTTCCTTGCGGGATCTCAGGCAACATGACCTTTACCCTCGATATCACTTCTATCTTTGCTTGCTAGTTGTTCGCTCTATCGCTATGTCGCGCTACCTACCACTTGTTTATCATGTCTCCCATATTGCCATGTCAAGCCTCTAACCCACCTTCCTAGCAAACCGTTGTTTGGCTATGTTACCGCTTTGCTCAGCCCCTCTTATAGCGTTGTTAGTTGTAGGTGAAGTTGAAGATTGCTCCATGTTGGAACATGATTATGTTGGGATATCACAATATCTCTTATTTTAATTAATGCATCTATATACTTGGTAAAGGGTGGAAGGCTCGGCCTTATGCCTCGTGTTTTGTTCCACTCTTGCCGCCCTAGTTTCCGTCATACCGGTGTTATGTTCCTTGATTTTGCGTTCCTTACGCGGTTGGGGATTTATGGGACCCCCTTGACAGTTTGCTTTGAATAAAACTCCTCCAGCAAGGCCCAACCTTGGTTTTACCATTTGCCTACCTACCACCTATACCTTTCCCTTGGGTTCTGCAGACTCAAGGGTCATCTTTATTTTAAACCCCCCGGGCCAATGCTCCTCTGAGTGTTGGTCTGAAACGGGCAGCCTACGGGGCCACCTCGGGGCAACTTGAGGGTTGGTTTTACTCGTAGCTTGATCTATCCGGTGTGCCCTGAGAACGAGATACGTGCGACTCCTATCGGGATTTGTCAGCACATCGGGCGCCTTTGCTGGTCTTGTTTTACCATTGTCGAGAAGTCTTGTAACCGGGATTCCGAGCCTGATCGGGTCTTCCCGGGAGAAGGAATATCCTTCGTTGACCGTGAGAGCTTGTGATGGGCTAAGTCGGGAGACCCCTGCAGGGTATAAACTTTCAAAAGCCGTGCCCGCGGTTATGAGGAGATGGGAATTTGTTGATATCTTGTTGTAGAGAACTTGACACTTGACTTAATTAAAATGCACCAACCGCGTGTGTATCCGTGATGGTCTCTTTTCGGCGGAGTCCGGGAAGTGAACACGGTTTGGGTTATGTATGAACGTAAGTAGTTTCAGGATCACTTCTTGATCATTGCTAGCTCCACGACTGTTGCATAGATTCTCTGCTCACTCTTATTTGCGTATGTTAGCCACCATATTTGCTTAGCGCTTGCTGCAGATCCACCTCAATACCCCATCCTACCCATAAGCTTAAATAGACTTGATCTCGCAGGTTTTGAGATTGTTGAGTCCTTGTGACTCATAGATACTACCAAAATAGTTGCAGGTGCAGATGATACCAGTGCAGGTGATGCTACCGAACTCAAGTGGGAGTTCGACGAGGACCTTGGTCGTTACTATGTTTCGTTTCCTGATGATCAGTAGTGGAGCCCAGTTGGGACGATCGGGGATCTAGCAGTTGGGTTATCTTCTTTTTCATTTGGTTGTCCGTAGTCGGACTATGTGTGTATTTTTGATGATGTATGAATTATTTAAGTATTGTGTGAAGTGGCGATTGTAAGCCAACCCTCTTTATCCCTTTCTTGTTCATTACATGGGATTGTGTGAAGATGGGCCTTCTTGCGACAAAACCACAATGCGGTTATGCCTCTAAGTCGTGCCCCGACACGTGAGAGATATAGCCGCATCGTGGGTGTTTCATTAGGTCACGAACCGAAGGGCTATCTAGGCATACCGATCGTAACCAAAACCTTCTGATTATTTCGGTTTAAACAGTTGAGTACCTTATGATTCGGATTTCTCTTTATGTTGCTCGAGGACGATCAAGTTTAAGCTTGGGGGAGTTCATGAGTGATATTTTTACACTCATTTCACCTTTGTTTAAACCAAGATGTTTCATTTAAAAATAGATATTTACTCCGATATTGCTACTAATGACTAATGAATGCGGATTCCATAAATCCTCTCTTTGATGTGTTTCCACGGGAAATGGGCTAAAAAGGGAAGAAGTCATGTGTGGGAATGGAATGGAAGGAAAATGGAGGAAGAAAGAATCACCAGGAAGCGTCTGCGTGAAGACATAGCAAAATACGGCGTTCCATACAGGCGCGCGCACCCTTATGAGCGCCCGTTTGGTGTGGTTTTTGAGGCAGATCGTCCACCTATACAACTTTTATTAAAGGAGCCCCATCGAAATGTCAATACAAAAGGCAGAACCTCTTCATCATCATCTTCATCCATAAACCCTAGTCACCGCCAGTTCCATCTCCATAGCCATCCCATAGTGCTCTCTCATCAAGTTCATACTTATAACCGTGCATCGCACAAGGCATCCATTGTAAGACATATTGGAATCAATCAATCTCAAGATGTTTTCTTCAAGGTTTTCTTCTCGCGCTCTGATCTCCATGTGTGAGTAGTTTGGTAAGGTATGGGTTGAGGCATGAGCCTTGCAACCCAAGGTATTCGTTGAGGGGATCAATGGAAGACTTTTACATAACGTCCTATATGTGTGAAATAAAACTGTTCTGTGAGGATGTGTCTTGTCTTGTCCGTGATATTCATCCCTGTAGGTACCCAGGATCATGGAGATCGAGCACCGATGAGGCTAGGAGCAAGGAGACTATGAAGTGTTATGCCGAACACCGGTGATAGTAAGGTTCAGTAAGGTAACGTGGATCATATCCTTGGGGATAAATGAGGTGTACTCATTAACCACCTAAAGCTCTTGTCGAATTTCATTATCTTAATTATCAAGGCAACCCCGCGCGACGGATAGGGCCTACGGTAGGACAACTGATCTTGATGCAAGACTTGTGCTGATCAAGATGTTATTTGGACACATCCCCCACTTTGATCCATAACAAGCACATCTTGATGGGTGACTTCCAGCGCACAAATTAATATCCTATTTGATCCCGGCGCAAATACAAGGTTGTAAGCATTAAGACCTCATACACTACAAAAAAATACACTTTCGTGATGATACGTGTTTCGTCACAGTAGGTCACGTTTTCTGTCATGCATGTACATCCTTATGACAGAATCAAGATAGTCATACATGTGTTGTCGTAGAAGTGTTTCATGACAATACCAAAATTATCATCACGAAAGTGTCCACTTCCATGACGATAAATGGCGCGTCATGGAAGTGCTTTTACAAGGGTAACCAACATGTGGCATCCACCATAACGGGTCGTCGTTAAGCTATCGGGTTTCGGTTTGGATCCGATAACCCATTAACAGCCCAGACCAATGGGGATTTTCCACGTGTAAAATTCTCATTCACCGGCGGATCCACGTGTCGGCCCAACGTTGGGACAGTTGTCATCCAGCGAATGGACGGGACATGCCTATGATACGTCGACACGTGGCTCGGCCCAACAGTGGCCCATTCAGGTCAAAAGACCGGCCCATTTGACCTAGTCAAAAGGTAACGGCCGGCCCACTTCAGCCCGTGGTTAAATTCAGCCCGTGGTAACGACGCGCCTATGATACGTCGACACATTACTGGCATGTTCCGGTTGTGGGCCAAATTTAGCCCGTGGTTAAAGTCGGCCCGTTTGTGGCCCATTAATCTGTTGGGCCATTTTCATAGCGTCATCAAATACGGTCGATTAATGACGGCCCGTTATGGTCGGCCCATGAATGGACGATTCCAACTCTAGCGCGTTTACGGCCCATAATGCGGTCCGTTATTGGCCCATGTTTGGTCCATAGATCATACGACTCGTAGAAGGCCCATTGATGTTGCGGCCCGTAGAAGGCCCATTGTTTCTACGGCCCGTAGAAGGCCCATTGATTCGATGGCCCGTAGGAGGCCCATGGTCACTATAGTAAATATGTAGCCCATGGTTATTGTGGACTAGTTTTAAAAAATAGGTTATTGCGGCCACTAGCACACCGCGGAAAAAGAACTGCACTCACTACAAGCAAACAAATAAACATGACAACAAGGAAATAAATAAGCAAGCAACTTACGCTAGGCTATCACGGCTATTACACATATTATCCACTAGGCATCAAAGTTCACCACCAGTGCAAATATGGGGAACAAAGCAGCATATTACATACACTGGTTGTCAAAGTTGGCGACCAGTGCAAATAAACGCCACAACAAAACAAGTCCAGCACTAAAACCACTTCACAAGAGCTCAAGAAACAATATCATGGGTATCCACCATGTTGGCAAGACGCTTAGCAAGCTTATTAGCTTTCTCTTGTTTGGCGCTTAAATCCTCCAGTGCTTGCTGTTGCACCAGAAAGTATGCATCTGAATTCTGCAGGGACTTCCTCAGTCCTTCGGCTTCCTGTCGCAGCACATCTAATCGATGTCTTTGAACTTGAAGTTGAGACTCAAGAAGCCGAACTGATTCAGGCAGCGAGTTCGAAGAGCTGGTGCCAGCAGTAGTGGCCAGTAACTCGAACACTACATCAAGATAGGACATTGGGGTTGTCTTAGTGTCTTCAGTATAGTTTTTATCAGCTTTCTTGGAGACCAACAGGGATGTCTCACTATCTTGAACCTTATCTACATTACTTCCTTTACCATTGCATAACGGACTACTCTTCTCCAATATTTTGTCCACGTTATAAAAGAGAAACAAGCAGGCAGATCACATGTTTACCATGTTGTATATGAAACTCATTTTGGTAAACCAGTTAAGTAGTAAGGTGGACAGGATAACAACATGAAACAAACATATATCTATGTAGTATGGTCACTGTATGGTCTATATCATTCTAGTTTATGTTGCCAAATCAAGATAGACAATGTTCAAATCATATATGTTTAAGACAAAGTAGCATAGACAGAATATAAGTGTGGGAAACTACACAACAATAACAACACTGGTAATGTGCATGGCATGCGAACATAACTATTTATTCAATTGAAACTGAAATCAACATAGAGCAAGTTACAACAGCAAACACGTTAAACAAACAGGTTTAAAACATACCTGTTGCACCATTGGAGTTTCAATTGCATCCTTCAAATTTGAAATTAGTTGGTATGAGTAAATACAGTGATGCAAGAGCAAAGGAGTATGAACCATAGCTACGGAACCTGACCTGAGAACAATTCTTCTTCTACTTTAAGCGTTGGCTTGGGGTTCGGAGTGGTGGTCCTCGTGCTTTGGGCACTGTAGTTGCCTTACTAACTGCTCGTGTTTGGGTGCTCTGTGGCGGAGACGGTGCTGTGTCAACTGGAACTGGGTTACTATCTGCTGGGGTTGGGGTTAGAAGGGGTGTAGTTGGTTCTCTGTCCAACTGGGTAGGGGTACAATCTACGTGAGTCTGGGTTATGTGTGGTGGGACTGGTTCTTGGGCCAGTACAACCATGGTTCTATCTGCATCGACGGGTAACACGATCTTTTCTGAAGACCGTGTTTTTACTCCCATAGATACTGCCATCACCCCCTCCAATTAAAATGGCTGATAAACAAGGAAAGTAATTGAATGTACAGACATTGTAAGATAGATAGGTGCAATGGATAGTAGGGAAGAAAACAGGGCATGAAATAATTCACATTTATGTTGTCTAACCAAACAGAATAGCATGACATAATTTCACATATATGATGGCTTATTAAACAGGATAGCATGACACAATTTCAAATATATGATGGCTAACTAAACAGGATAGAATGACATACTTCAAAATATGATGACTATGTAAATAGGATGACATGATATAACTATACGATGTGTCTATTAAAGTGGTTGGCATGCCATAATTCACAAACATGTCGTCGATGGAAACATGATGGCATGGTATAATTCACGGATAGAATGACATAATTCAAAATATGATGACTATGTAAACAGGATGACACGATATAACTATATTATGTCTTTAGAAAATGGGTTGGCATGCCATAATTCAGATGCATGTTGTCTATGTAAACACCATGGCATGATATAATTCAAATATATGATTCATATACTAAGCAAGTGAGCAGAGGGAAATCGCATATATGATGTGTCAACTAAGGAGATGGCATTCAATATTGTGTATATGATGTAAAAACTAAGCATTGCAAGACAGCATATGCATGATATGAGTAATATAACCCTGCCAAGTTTGGGCATACACCTCAGGGGGAAAATAGGACTGGTCATCTGCCTCTTAATCCTCCTCTCACGAGCTATCTGCAACAAGCAAGATATCTGCTTCAGCTGGTAGCATTGTCTGCTTTGAAGACCTTGTTTTCACTCTAGACTTCTCCATCACCAATTCAAATGGCTGGTGGACAGGAAGAGTAGTTGGATATACAAACATTGTCGACCAATGGAATGAGTAATACAAAAAAAGGATGGCATGATATAATTCACATATATGACGCTTGGCTAAACAGCATGGCATTGCATAATTCACATACATAATGCCTTGCAACAAGATATCATTGCATAATTCACATATATAATGTCTTACAACAAGATGGCATTGCAAAATTCACATATATGGTAATTAGACACTAAACATGTGGCATTCACACAAAACATGTCTAAACTAAGCAAATGACATGCCAATGCAAGACACCATATGCACGATATGAGCAATATAACCCTGCCAAGTTAGAGCATGCACCTCAGGGGGGGAGTATGACTGGTCATTTGCCTCTGAATCCTCCTCTGAGGAGCTATCTGTAACCAGCAAGACATGTGCTTCGTCAGATAGCATTGTCTGCTCTGAAGACCTTGTTTTCACTCTAGATTTTTCCATGGCCGTGTCGAATGGCTGATGCACAGGAAGAGTAATTGAATGTACTAAAATTGTTCAAAAATTTAATACGTAATAAAAAAAGATGGCATGATATAATTCACATATAAGATGACTAGCTAACCAGGATGGCATTGAAAAATTCACATATATGATGCCTGGCTAAACAAGATGGCATTGCATGATTCACATATATGATATAGGAACTAAACAGATGACATTCACATAATGCATGTCTAAACTAAGCAGATGACATATTTTTATGTATAAAGTAAGCAATGCAAGGCACCATATGCATGATATGACCAACATCAGCATGCCAATTTAGAGAAAAAGACCTCAGGGGGTAAATAGGAGTGGTCTGCTCCCTCTAAATCCCCTCTGAATAGTTATCTTCCACTTGATTACAGTCTAGAATGGGGGGAGGGGGTTGCTTTTGCCCCGACCATGGAGCGACGTCTGCATAAAATTTTATTGCCACGCAAGGCTCGTCTCTTTTGCTCTACATGTTTAGTACCATTTTGTACAATAACTGACATGCGTGGATAGACCCAAAACCAATGATAGCAGGCAGATAATAGCTTCAGTAAAAAAATACAGATAATGGCTCCTTTAATGTTTGTTTCCATCCAACATGAAACTCATAGTAGACAACCAAGATTAACCAGATGGTAGACAGATAGTATTGATTGTTGCCCCAATATGTACCCCACAACCATTTAAAACTCAACTTTCAGCATTAGTTTGGACCTGACTCGGAGTCTAATCGGTGAACAGGATGATAAAGTAGCATGTCATCATATTAAGCGATGCATAACAAAAGCAGACACGAAAGAGTGTGACCTCTCTTGCGGACCCGTGTAGTCCTCAAGGTCATCTGCTCAGTTAATGATGGTAATGCGGTTGTCGTGGCTGCCAGCGGTGGGGAAGAAGATCTGAGGCAGCGAAAGACAGCCTGGAGGGCAGATCCCTGCCGTGGTGAACCCGTGCGTCGTTGGAGCAGCTGAGCTGGGGTGGACCACAATGCAGCAGGAGCGAAAAAAACCACACAAGGTTTTCTTTGACACATATCTACAACAGAAGTAATTATGTAAGGGCTTGTTTGAATTGGAGGATTCTAACAATGCAGGGATAGGAAATACATAGGAATAGGATAGGAATGCACGTGCAAAACAGAGAATTTAAAAACACAGGATTTCTGCCAATCTGGGTGTTTGGTTCACAAGAATTGGAAGATCACAGGATGCAAAGAAGCATGGTGATTAAGTCAAGCCACAAGAAAATGTATGGTTATAATGCTATTATGCTACTATCTCTTGATCTTGTGCTTCATGAATAGAAATTTGAAAAGGAGGACAAGTGGATATTAAAATTCCTACGGTTTTTCTTTCAAGGAGACACTAAAGGATTAAATCCTACAGTTTTCCTTTGCTCCATTCCTTTGTACCAAATGCATGAATAATAGTACCATAAGAAACTTTCCAATTCCTATGTTTTTTCTTCACTTTTCCTTTCAAGCACTGGCGATTCTAGTAGGCAGGCTTGAATAGGGAAAAGCCAACACTAAAAAAATGTTTTTGTGCTACTTCTACTACTTTGGACCCAGGCCACTGCCCTACTAGCTCAACTCCCAGGCCCACCTACAAATGCACAGCTCAAACGCGCAGAAATAAATAATGATGGCATTCAAGAGAGTCCATCACAGATAGTTAAGTTGCCTGGTACCTCACTACTTGTCATATAGTAGGAGAAACGAATCATATTTCACGTTACTACGTGTGCTCAGTGGACAATATATATAACACGTAGAGTAAAAAAGCGATGCAACAAGTGTACAACTGTAACATCCCAAATTTTCAATTTGGAATGTTATACATAGGTCATCCATGCATGTCATATTTTATTGCATTTTGTTTTGCGATCCTTGAAATTCTAAGCAACTCAAGGACCCACGGAGAGAGTTGGGGATTTCATGATTTTCATATTTGAATTTTCTCAAATATCGAAACAAGGATCATTTTGGTTTTAATTATTTTTCTCTCCGAAATATTTCTAATTAAAATATATGAGCGGGGATAATATGACCTCTCCAAAATAAATGAAATATAGGAGGAAAAATGTTAAAGTCAAATAAATAATTTTATTTGGATTTCATTGCTATTTTATTTGGATTTGAAAATATGCATTTTTCTAAAATTGCATTTTAGCCCAAATAAATGTTTAATTTGTCCAAAATATTATTGGAGGACCGTGAAAATTTATTTCAGGATTTTTGGACCTCATTTGGTATTTCTTTTATTTTTTTTACTCCGTCCATTAAAAAACGTGCACCGACCTAACGGGCCGTACCCGACCCGGACACTGCCGCGCCAGGCCTTTATAAGGCGAGGCCGAGGCCGCCCTAGCCCACCCAGCCGCCTCGCGCCACCAGCCGCCGCCGCCGCTGCCGCCCGCGTCGCCGCCGACATCGACCGCCGCCGCCGCCGCCGGAGCCACTGCCGTTGACCGTTGACCGGTCGGTTTTTTTCCAGTTAACCACCTGGTTTTTTTAGTTTCCAGTTTATTTTCATAGATCGGTTTTCTCGTCGGTTTATTTTATTTAGTGGACATTCGTCCGATCGTTCGTTTTAACAAATGTTGTTCGCCGGATAGGTTCAGACAGCGAACGTTCGTTCGTTAGTCTTTTCTTTTTATTTTATTTTCGGCTAGGGACCTATCCGCGACTATTTTTATCGCAGATTAGCCCCTGATCTTCAAACCCTCGTAACTTTTCAACCGTTTGTCCAAATCTAGTGAAACCAACGCCAAAATCTTCGTCTTGAGCCCCTCATTCTATTTAAACAACTTGAACAAGGTTTTGACAATTTAAAATTTGGTTTCAAGTAGATTTGATTTCGAGGTTCTTTTGACCGTAGTTTCAGTTCCGTAGCTCCGATTCGATTGATTCTTTTTGCAGATCGAATATTTTCAAGTGGATTTTCAGATTCGATCTTCTTATTTGAGTTTTTCCCTTGCATCTTTGCTTGGGTGCTTATGTATGCTATTGTTTGTTTGCGATAGAATTTCCGGAGTGCGAAGCGTGCTACTACGAGTCTCTAGGGTTTGCGGATCATCAGCAAGGCAAGTAACACATTGATCATACTCTTTTCATACCCACTTTTTATGCATTAGATACAATCCTCAAACATTGCATGATTAGGATGTGATTAACTTGTGGGTTTTGGGAATTAGATGATGAGGTAGAACCTATTGCCCTTTTATTACCAAACCCTTGTGAGTTACTTCTACGCTATGCTTATATTGCCATGCTATGCTCGTAGACGTGGATTGGGTTTGAGTGTATCCATGATAGATGTGAGATTGTTAATTAATGGTATACTTAAGGTGGCTACTTAAATACACATCTGGGTGGATTGGTTGCGGGTACCTGGAGAATCCAGTGTTGTCCTAGGATATCCCGGAGGACCCGTGTGATCATCCTATGGCTCGCCACCCAGGCTCAAAGGGATCATAAGATTATTCATGCTAGAAACTTCCGTGTGCAGCCACAAGCTATTATGGGCTCTAGCATAGTTGAGTATGTTGCATGACCTCTTCTAGTGGTAGGCTAGCAGATGTAGGGGATGTAGGTTGGTACTGTCTACCCAGGGTTAGGGTTATTGCTTCTGAAAGAGTGTGTCTCGATCATCCATTTCTCAAACACCATGTAGTGCGAGAAATTTAACGGAGGAGATCGAGTCTTATGGGGAAAAGTGCGCAAACCTCTGGAGAGTGTACAAACTAATCATGGTTAGCCGTGTCCCCGGTTATGGACATCTTGAGTATCTGGTACTTGAATTATTGATTTGATCTCATCACTCTAAATTAATTTTGTTGGGATGTTAATTAATTGGGATTGAGTTGGAGGAACCTTCTCAATGTTTCAACCACCATGATAGTTAAATAAAATATATTCCTTTGCTGTAGGGAAAAATTGGCTTTTCGCAAAATATTATAACCATAGAGCCTCCACCAGCCATATATGCATGTAGTGATTGCTTTTAGTTGTTCATTTGCTCTACTGTGTTATCTTGCCAGCATATTCCATGTGCTGACCCGTTTTCGGGCTGCAACATATCATGTTGCAGACTTTTCAGACGAAGAGTAAGGTGCGCTAGGTTGTTGTCGTGCACTCAGCTATGCCGTTGGAGTTGATGGACTCACTTTATCTTCCAAGCCTTTCGCTATTATCTTATTTAGATGGCTTAAGCCATATTTATTGTAATAAGTTCTCTCTTGAGACATTCGATGTAATAAGTGTCTGATTGCTACTCTGTTGTAAATCCTTCAAGTACTATGTGTGTCAGCATTACCGATCCAGGGATGACACTTATGCACAGAGATTTGACCGTCTGAGGTCAGGTCGCTACAAGATGGTTTCAGAGCACACGCTGAATGTAGGACACGACCACTAAGATGAGCCAGAGGTCACTCTTCTCTACTCATTTTTGACTCCTCTTCATTTTCTACTCTTTAGGATGGCGGACTCAAGGAACAAGTTTGCACAACCGGATGAAGACACACCATTTGGACGACACTTGAAGGAAGTCCCTAGGTACCTGAACATCGGAATACCCAGCTTCACCGGGACCTACACCGCCACTTTACCAGAAGAGGCTCGTTGGATGATTCGAGTTCAAGTTCCAGGAAGGATATTCACGCCAGTTACTGAGCCCATAGAGTTTTCCTTCGATGCACCAACCTGGAGTCTAGGTAAGAGCATGGCAGCCCACATCGCCATGGGACGCATCGGCGAAGTTTATCACAAGGATCTTATGGACACCATCTACCAGATATGTGGGCGCCGAGATGAGCAATGGGAGATGATCAGCACCAGGAGGGATAGGTCCATTGCAGCGTTCATCCAGGAGCTAAACCAGCACATTCGTCGACAAGAGAATCAGATGTGCGCGAGCATGATAGACTTGAAGAAGGCGATGACTAGGAACACAGAGCTAGAAGAGGAACTCAAGTCTACACGCGACGGATATGAGGAGGAAATCGCAATACTAGTGGAGAAGAATGACGACCTGACAAGGAAGCTAGGTGTGGGGACCCCGACTCTTAAGTCGTGATCACCGAATGCATGTGTACAGTGATCCCAGAGATCAATGCTCACTGAACACACAGAAGCTGAATAACAAGAGTCTTACATCCATACATACCTTCTTACATAAATTATGACCATTATGGCCGAGTCTTGAGTATAACTTCGTAGCGGAAATCTTCGTCGATAACTTGGACCCATGCCATCTGCCTTAACCCTACAGGCATTGTGACTGGGAAGCGTCCTAGCTCGCATGTTCGTCACCAAGGTACTCTTCATTATATCCTGTTCTTTCATGCCTGGCCAATAAAATAACCAGTGGCAAGCCAATGAGTACTTTGAATGTACTCGCAAGCAACCCAAGGGTGATAACAGAATAATTATGCAAGGCGCTACTGCTAAATTGGCATTTTTGCGGAAAGCTAGTTTTTCTCATGCAAGTATGATCAACATTTATCAAGGACATGAATGCGTTTGCAACAAGTATCAGGAGGTTACAGACATTAACATCGAGAAGGAGTTGTGAACAACTCGTGCTCAAGCTCATCGTGACTTCCCCACGAATCCCATCAACATATTTACCAAACCGTGTTGTTTTCTAGAAACATATGGACATAGTCTAAGCAGCACCACCCAACTGTCCTTGACCGTGGACACGGCTATTCGAATAGTTTGACACTCTGCAGAGGTTGCACACTTTACCCACAAGATCCGGGGAACTTCCGTGTCATCCACGACCCGCGGTATCTCAAGTACCCGGGGTAAGCACCCGATCACTATCTTTCCCTAGACGACACTAACATAGAGTCCACTCGATTGGTAGCAGCCCCCGTGCCCAACATTTCACATCTTAAAATTTGTGGAGCCACGCTCCCATATTCATCACATACCACAAGCACGGGGTACCAACTGTGTGTCCGATGCCCTGTAAAAACAGTCATGGCTGCCCTACCTGGCACGACCCCATCCCGAGAGTGACCTCATGTCACCCCCGTCACTAGTAATGCGGGCACCATGCTAGTATCGGCCTAGGTAATCAATAATGCCCTTTCACATATAAGGGTAGAGTGGTTGCGCATGTTTGGTTGGGACGGTCGACAAATCTTAAATCTAATTTGTCTCTATAAACAACACTTTTATCAAGCCTCGGTACAGTACTTCTCCACCAAGTAGTGACCTAGTTCATCATCATCTCCCAGGGGCATCAGTGGCACCCACTGGGGCTGTTTGCAAGTATGTCAAACCACACTTGTTTCTTTGCATGCATAACCCTGACACATTTTGCGTAGCCAACTACTACAGCATATTTCTACAATCCATCAACACAACTCTAAACAAGGATAGAGTCATGAACAATGCAAGTATCAACGGGTATGCAAAGGAGGCAAGCCCAGCAAGGTTGCCATTCAAGATACATCATGCACTCGATGAAACAATGAAAATGCTCTCATGATATAAAAGGGTTCAACATGGTCAAAGGGCTGCTTGCCTGGTTCATCAGAGTCTTGAAATCTTCTGGTCATTCTCCAAGTACTCCGTCTACTTCGTCAACTAACATAGGAAACAATCACAATAAGCAACACAACAAGGCAAAAATAAAAGTGCTCTAAAAAATATGAATTTGACTTTTCTAGGATATCTTTGGTTATATGAAAAATAACTAGAGTGGTTTCTTTGGGGCTGGATTAGTGGATATTTTTGAGTATTTCAATATGATAGAATCAATGGATTTATGGATTTGCAAGAAGTGTACAGAAATATATTTTTGAAAAATGAGCAAGGGCGCCCATTTAACAAATCATGATTTTAGAATCATTTTGGAGTTGGTTTCACTGGATTTGGAGTTCAAATGAATTCCCTATGAATTTGCAAAGTGGACAAATATGAAGAAATGGCTCATTATTTTGTGTGGCACAGAAAGTATTAAGAAAAATGTTCATACACTAAGTTATGAACTTAGAAGCATCTGGAAATTTGAATCATGGCATTTGGATCAAATTTGAGCCCTCTGTGATTTTCTAAAGTTTATGACAGAAATGGAAAAATGGGATTTGATAATTATTTGTGAAAGAAATATTTCTGGAAAAAAGTGCAAATAGCACCATGAGATATGGCATGAATTTAGAAACTACAAGAAATTTGAATCATCAAGTTTGGAGTTAATTTGAATTATTTATGGATTTTACAAATTGTACGGGAAAGAAAAAGGAAAAGGTTTTTACCCAAACGGGTTGGATCTGGGCGGCAACCGCGTGCACTGGGCGAGACATAGCGGGGCAGCGCACTGGGCCTGGCCCAGCCGCACGGGGCGACAGCGGTGACGTCGAAGGCGCCCGCCCAGAATACGCCTTGGCCTCGGGGAGATGGCTCCCGAAGAAGCCGTGTCCACTTAACCTGCGGGCCCGGCCCTCAGGGTCGCCGACATGCGTTGCCCATCTGGCGGGTTCATCCCCAACCTCCCGCTCGAACAGAGCAGGGGCAGGGGCGGTGTCGACGGCGGCTTGCCAGTGCCACAGGCCACCGTTTTCGGTGAGCTGACCACCGGCGTGCTCAGGGGACCCGGCCGCGTCCAACCGTGGGTGGCACGGTCGCCCAGGGGCACCCGGTTGAGCAGGGCGTCGACCACGGCGGACTAGGCTGACGGTGACGATGGAACTTGATGACACGGCCACGGGGAGGAGATGGAGAAGTGCGGGAAGGGCCCGCGGTGATGCTGGAGATGCTCTGGTGCAGCCCAGAGGGGAGGA
Organism: Triticum aestivum; assembly: GCF_018294505.1. Classification (NCBI taxonomy): domain Eukaryota; kingdom Viridiplantae; phylum Streptophyta; class Magnoliopsida; order Poales; family Poaceae; genus Triticum; species Triticum aestivum. The sequence continues at coordinate 213,384,845 of NC_057805.1, forward strand.
GGAGTGGTGGTGGATGCGAATTTTGGCGGAGGCCGGCGGCATGGCTCCGGCCATGCAGGTGGTTGGAGGGCACGGGGAGGGGAGTGGGTTGGTCCAGGGGTGCACGGGAGGGAGAGAGAGCCAAAGGACTAGAGAGGGGGCTCGGGGGTGGCCTTAAGTAGCCGACCCGTGGCTCATCGTGGACGCGGCACACGGGTGGTCGTGGCAACGTCTCGGGCGGCAAGGGGAGAGAGCGAGGGGTTGTCTTCGGTGCTCGTGGGGGTGGAGTAGGGCGCCAAGAAGAGAGAGAGGGAGCGGGGCGAGCTCCGGGTGGAGCCACGAGCTCGCACGCGCATTGGCGGGCTCGGGCGGCTCTGGGCACGCGCGGCACGGGCAGGACAGAGAGGGAAAGGAGGGGGCCAGCGCGGTGGCGTGTTGCGGACGTCGAGGCACCTTGACTGGCGGGAGGGGGAGGCTCGAGGTGGTCGGGGGACGCGGTGTCAACGCTTGGGTGCTCTGCCACGCGCTCTAGAGCATGCAAACCGCCGACATCCGCGGCTTTTTGTGCGCACCCGCGCGTCCACTTGTGTCTGGCAGCTGCAGGGGGTATGGGCAAAAGCTTAGGAGAGCCTTGGATGCTCTGGAATGTCAAGGAGGGAGAGAGAGGCTGAGAGAGAGGGAGAATGCTGCTGCCTAGCGAAGAAAAATGGGGTTCTACCCCCCTTAATCATGGCTCCTCGGGCAGGGAAAGATGCAGGAGGTAGAGGAGGACCATATGAGGCTGTGGGAAGAGTTTCAGCTCATGAAGATTAGTGGTAGGGGTTGAAGCTTGCATTTTGAAATTCTGCCAGAAGGTGTTTGATGTAGGTTTGGGCAAGAATTTTAATTTCACTTGACATGAAACTTAACAGGATGAAATGGCACATAGAATTAGGGTGTTCCACCAAGTTTGAGCTCATTTGGGTAAAGTTGCCAATGCAACTTTTGTAAACCCTAGAAATCAATAAAAAAAATAAGTTTTCTAAGATTTAGACATGCAAATCTTTTCTCCTTGATGCACCACTTTGTGTAGTGTCATCATTTGAGGATTTTAACATTCCCACAAAAATTCAGATCAAAAGGACACACTTGGCAATGTAGAGTTGTTCAAATTTGGTTCTGGACAGAAAGGGTTTTGGGGCACTTTGATCAAGATATCCTTCTCTCCAACTTGTGCTATTTGGTCTAGATGCATAATTACACCATTTGAGCATGTGCACCAAGTTTGAGAGCATTTGGACATGTTTGGCAATGTAGAGTTGCTCAAACTTCAAAATGGACAAAAATGGTTTTGAGGGGGTTTGATGATGTTTTCTTGATCTTCAAGGCATGAGGCTTTGCAAGACCATCAAATATGTCATATGTGACATGGAAGAATTCTCTTGGAATTAATGATGAAAATTTGCTTTGTAAATATTTCAAAAGCTTCAAATATCCAGAAAGGGTTTTTGAGGGGTTTGACCAATAATTTGAACATGACCATGTGTTGAAACTCTTATATATGGAAAATATATGTCCACTGAGTTTCCCTGATTTTTCTCAAATATTTTTGAAGCTTTAAAATAATTTTAACCTATTAAAGACCATTTCTGGCCTAAAGAAAAAGCCTTTAAATAAAGTAGGAAAATAACTTTCAAAATTATATTTTTTGTGGTTTTGGGGAGTCCTATATCTAATAGGAGTCAAATATAATTTTTGAAATATTTTTCGTGCCCTAAATTAAGTACTTGTTGTTCAAGTCTCAATTCAGGGGTTTTTGGAATACCTAATTTAGAAAATACTTTCTGGCAAAAAATACATTTGTAAGAACATACTATTATGTCCTATACACATGGCATGATCATTGAGGAAAGTTTTTGGATCAAGGAGAAGGAGTATAAGGGTTGGAGGATTTATTTTATTTTTAGAGCACTTGCAAACAACCCACAAAAAGCAAATCAAGCAAAGTCCAGAACACTCAAAAGTTTTTGTCAAACCACATTTTAGCATGATTTATTGATTTAAGTGTTGTGGCATGAAAATTAGGGTGTGACACTAGGAGTATTCATGGGAGACCCCGCGCCAGGAGGAGATGACGACCATCCCGAGGACTACATCATCATCGACGACACCGACTCCGACCCTGATGGTAGTGATGATGATTATGAAGACGAAGCTGGAGCGGATATCATGGAGTCTTCCACCGATCAAAATTTCTAGATGACCACCATATGATAAGTAGTATTCCCCATGTATATAGTAGTAGTCCCAGCACTTTTGTAATGGTAGTTCTAGACCAATTGTATGCCCTTGCTTGAATTGATTTGGTGTGATATGATTCTGTTTGTCTCATGTGCATATGGGTAGTGCTTTCTCACTAGACCTCATTCTATTCTAATCTCTTCCCTCTAAACCCATCAGATGCCTCCGAGACATGACACCGGATTTTTCTTCCCACCGGAGATCACTCAGTTGATCCAGCAGCAGAATGCCTTGATACAGCAACTAGTCCAGAATCAAGGCAACAACAACAACAACAACAACCCACCGCCACCACCTCCAGTTGACAACTTAGCCCTTTTTCTGAGGTTGCAGTCGCCGGTGTTTTCCAGTAGCACCGAGCCAATAGTTGCTGATGACTGGCTACGCAGGATTGGAAGGGAGTTGACCACTGCAGGTTGCACAGATGCTGAGAAGGTGCGTTTTGCTGCACATCAATTGGATGGACCCGCATCCGCATGGTAGGAGAACTACACATCCACTTTTCCTATAGCCAATGTCACTTGGGATTAGTTTCAGCAAGCATTTCGCACTGCACATGTCTCAACTGGGGCTATGAGCATGAAGAAGCGTGAGTTTCACAACTTGCGCCAAGGAAACTGTACGGTGGGGCAGTACGTGGATGAGTTCAGTAAGTTAGCCCGCTATGCCCCGGATGATGTGGCCACCGATGCCGTGAAGTAGGAGAAGTTTATGGAAGGGTTGAATGATGAGATGAGCATGCAGTTGATGCTAGCGACATTCGCTAACTATCAGGAGTTGGTAGACAGGGCTCTTATGATTGAAGGGAAGCAGCAGCAGATTGAGAGCGCAAGAGGAAGTATGGACAGGGGAAGTACAATTCAGGAGCCCAGCAGAAGCCTCGTTATACCCCGAACTCGGGAGGATTTACCCATAACCATGGAGGCCATACCCACAATGGAGGAAGCTCGCATAACCATAGTGGCCCCAAGAATGGAAATGGGAATGGAGCAGGCAGCAATCAGAACCGCTCTAACCCAGCCACACCCGCCAAGAAGGATCTAAGTCACATTACTTGTTTCAAGTGCGGGAATACTGGACATTAAGCCACCGAATGTTTTGAAGCAAAGAATGGAAATGGCAATGGAAGCTCTAGGAAGAAGCCCAACCCTTTCAACAAGGGACAGGTGAACCACGTGAACGTAGAGGAGGTTGAAGGGCAGCTAGATGCAGTTATTCGTAAGTTTTTGGTTAAGTCATTTACCGCTCTTGTTCTATTGGATACTGGTGCATCGCATTCATACATTTCAAGGGGATTTGTGGACAAGTTTAAGTTACCCACCTTAGCCCTGAGGACACCCTTGTTAGTAAGCTCACCAAGTGCAGAGCATATGGCCAGCCGATGGTGCGATTGGTTACCCTTAACCATTGGCAGCCATGTTTTCCCCTTAGACCTAATAATTTTGGAGTCACAAGGATTGGACGTGATACTAGGTATGGACTGGCTATCGAAGTATAGAGGAAACATTGACTGTGCTAGTAGGTCAATTCTGCTCACCACCCCGGAGGGAAAAAGGATCAAGTATGTATCCAGGCATGCGCCAAGGAGGACCCAAGTAAATTCTCTCTCCGGAGTTGTTTAGGAAGAAGTGCCTGTAGTGAAGGATTACCCAGATGTATTTCCAGAGGAGCTACCAGGCATGCCGCCGGATCGAGACATTGAGTTTTCGATAGAGTTATTGCCACGCACCGGACCGATATCGAAGAGACCATACCGGATGCCCGCAAATGATCTGGAGGAGATCAAGAAGCAGATTAAGGAGTTGTTGGAGAAAGGTTACATTCGACGAAGTTTGTCACCATGGGGAGCCCCAGTGCTCTTGGTTGAGAAGAAGGATGGATCGTTGAGAATGGTTGTTGATTATCGTCCCTTGAATGAAGTGACGATCAAGAACAAGTACCCACTGCCAATGATCAATGACTTGTTTGACCAGCTGCAAGGACCAAAAGTGTTTTCAAAGATCGACCTGCGATAAGGATACAACCAGCTGAAGAATCGAGAACAAGATATACCTAAGACAGCTTTCACCATGAGGTACGGGTTATATGAGTATATGGTTATGTTATTTGGATTGACAAATGCCCCTGCCTATTTTATGAGCATGATGAATAAGGTGTTCATGGAGTTCTTGGATAAGTTTGTCGTGGTGTTCATTGATGATATCTTGGTATACTCGAAGAATGAAGGGGAACACAAGGAGCATTTGCGTTTAGTTCTCGAGAAGCTTAGGGAACATGAGTTATATGCCAAGTTCAGCAAATGCGAGTTTTGGTTGAAGGAAGTTGGATTCCTTGGACATGTTATATCAGGAGAAGGTATAGCAGTAGACCCCACCAAGGTTCAGTCAGTCACTGAGTGGTTGGCACCCACCTCAGTAGGAGAGATCCGCATTTCTCTAGGACTCGCGGGATACTATCGGAGATTCATTGAGATTTTTTCCAAGATTGCGAAGCCTATGACGGAGTTGTTGAAGAAGGACACCAAATTCAAATGGACTGATGAATGTGAGGCAAGTTTCCAGGAGTTGAAGAAATGTTTGGTTACAGCCCCAGTGCTGATTCTGCCGGATATACGCAAGGATTTCCAAGTGTATTGGGACGCTTCTCGCTTAGGACTTGGAGGTGTGCTTTTGCAGGACGGGAGAGTTGTTTCATATGCCTCATGACAGCTTCGACCGCATGAGTTGAATTATGCCACGCATGATTTGGAGTTAGCAGCCATAGTGCATGCACTCAAGACCTAGAGACATTTTCTTATTGGAAACCGTTGTGATGTGTACACGGATCATAAGAGTTTGAAGTACATTTTCACGCAGAAGGAGCTAAATCTCAGGCAAAGGAGATGGTTGGAGCTCATAAAGGATTATGATATGAAGTTGCACTATCATCCAGGCAAGGCCAATGTCGTAGCAGACGCTTTGAGCCGGAAGAGTTATGCCAATACCCTCGTAAGCGGAGGATTGCCAAAGGAGTTAGCCGAAGATCTCATGGAGCTTCGTTTGGAGATAGTTCCTAGAGGTTTTGTTGCAGCATTGGAGGTTCAGTCAACATTATTGGGAAAAATCGAGAAGATCAGAAGGATGACAAGGAAATTGCCGAAATAAAGGAGAGAATGAGCAAAGGAAAGGCCAAAGGTTTTCGTGAAGATGAGCACGACACCTTGTGGTTTGAGGACCGTGTATATGTACCCAATAATGCAGAGATCAGGAAGTTGATACTTCAGGAAGCTCATGACTCGCCATACTTGATACACCCCGGAAACACCAAGATGTATCTGGATTTGAAGGAGCGTTTTTGGTGGACTGGTATGAAGAAGGATATTGCCGAGTATGTAGCCGTATGTGATGTATGTCAGAGAGTGAAGGCAGAACATCAGAAGCCAGCAGGACTACTGCAGCCTATGCCGATACCCGAATGGAAGTGGGACAAGCTTGGCATGGACTTTATCACTGGATTACCCAGGACCCGATCAGGATATGATTTTATCTTGGTAGTAGTGGATCGTTTGAACAAAGTGGCTCACTTTATCCCTGTGAAGACCACCTATACAAGTGCGAAGTTGGCCAAGATATATATGACCAGGATCGTATGTCTGCACGGAGTTCCGAGGACCATTGTATCAGATAGAGGAACACAGTTTACTTCAAAGTTTTGGCACCAGCTGCACCAGACTTTGGGTACAAGGCTAGAGTTCAGTACAGCCTTTCATCTGCAGACACATGGACAAACCGAGAGAGTCAATCAGATTCTGGAGGACATGTTGAGAGCTTGTGCGCTAGACTATGGATCTAGTTGGGATGACAACTTGCCCTACGCAGAGTTCTCATACAACAATAGCAACCAGGCCAGTTTGAAGATGGCTCCTTTCGAAGCTTTGTATGGAAGAAGATGCAGAACACCGTTGATGTGGGATGAAGTTGGAGACCGTCAGTTGTTTGGACCGGATTTGATTAAAGAGTCTGAAGAGAAGGTTAAGTTGATTCGGGATAGATTGAAGGTAGCTCAGTCCAGGTAGAAGAGTTATGCAGATTCAAAGCGCAAGGAAGTAGTCTATGAAGTCAGAGATAGAGCATATCTTCGTGTATCACCACTGCGAGGAATTAAATGTTTTGGAGTTAAGGGAAATTTAGCCCCGAGGTTTGTAGGACCATACTGAGTTTTGGAACGTATGGGAGAAGTGGCCTACAAGTTGGAGTTACCCGAAGGACTGTTAGGAGTTCATGATGTGTTTCACATTTTCCCAGTTAAAGAAGTGTCATGCTGAGATGGCCGATATTCCTCTAAGAGATACAGTGCCCCTGGAAGCAATTCAGTTGGATGGTGATTTGACCTATGAGGAGAAACCTGTCAAGATTCTCGAGTTTGCTAGCCGAGTTACACGCAGCAAGGTTATCAAGTTTTGCAAAGTTCAGTGGAGCCACCATACCGAGTATGAAGCCACCTCGGAACGAGAGGATGATCTACAGAAAGACCACCCACACCTATTTTCTAGCCAACCCGAATCTCGAGGACGAGATTCATCTTAAGGGGGGTAGGTTTGTGACATCCCAAATTTTCAATTTGGATAGTTATACATAGGTCATCCATGCATATCATATTTTATTGCATTTTGTTTTGCGATCCTTGAAATTCTAAGCAACTCAAGGACCCACGGAGAGAGTTGGGGATTTCACGATTTTCATATTTGAATTTTCTCAAATATCGAAACAAGGATCATTTTGGTTTTAATTATTTTTCTCTCCGAAATATTTCTAATTAAAATGTATGAGCGGAGATAATATGACCTCTCCAAAATAAATGAAATATAGGAGGAAAAATGTTAAAGTCAAATAAATAATTTTATTTGGATTTTATTGCTATTTTATTTGGATTTGAAAATATGCATTTTTTAAAATTGCATTTTAGCCTAAATAAATGTTCAATTTTCCGAAATATTATTGGAGGACCGTGAAAATTTATTTCAGGATTTTTGGACCTCGTTTGGTATTTCTTTTATTTATTTTACTCCGCCCGTTTAAAAAAATGCGCACCGACCTAACGGGCCGTGCCCGACCCGGACACTGCCGCGCTAGGCCTTTATAAGGCGAGGCTGAGGCTGCCCCAACCCACCCAGCCGCACCGCGCCGCCAGCCGCCGACGTCGACCGCCGCCACCGCCACCGTTGACCGTTGACCGGTCGGTTTTTTTCGGTTAACCACCCGGTTTTTTTAGTTTCCGGTTTATTTTCTTAGATCGGTTTTCTCGCCGGTTTATTTTATTTAGCGGACGTTCGTCCGATCGTTCGTTTTAACGAACTTTGTTCGCCGGATAGGTTCAGACAGCGAACGTTTGTTCGTTAGTCTTTTCTTTTTCTTTTATTTTTGGTCAGGGACCTATCCGCGATTATTTTTATCGCAGATTAGCCCCTGATCTTCAAACCCTCGTAATTTCTCAACCGTTTGTCCAAATCTAGTGAAACCAACGCCAAAATCTTTGTCTCGAGCCCCGCTTTCTGTTTAAACAACTTGAACAAGGTTTTGACAAAAAATTGTTTCAAGCAGATTTGATTTCGAAGTTCTTTTAACCGTAGTTTCAGTTCCGTAGCTCCGATTCGATTGATTCTTTTTGCAGATCGAATATTTTCAAGTGGATTTTCATATTCGATCTTCTTATTTGAGTTTTTCCCTTGCATCTTTGCTTGAGTGCTTATGTGTGCTATTGTTTGTTTGTGATACAATTCCCGGAGTGCGAAGCGTGCAACTACGAGTCTCTAGGGTTTGCGGATCATCAGCAAGGCAAGTAACACATTGATCATACTCTTTTCATACCTAGTTTTTATGCATTAGATACAATCCTCAAACATTGGATGATTAGGATGTGATTAATTTGTGGGTTTTGGGAATTAGATGATGAGGTAGAACCTATTGCCCTTTTATTACCAAACCCTTGGGAGTTACTTCTACGCTAAGCTTATATTGCCATGCTATGCTCGTAGACGTGGATTGGGTTGGAGTATATCCATGACAGATGTGAGATTGTTAATTAATGGTATACTTAAGGTGGTTACTTAAATACACATCTGCGTGGATTGGTTGCGGGCACCTGGAGAATCCAGTGTTGTCCTAGGATATCCCGGAGGACCCGTGTGATGATCCTACGGCTCGCCACCCAGGCTCAAAGGGATCATAAGATTATTCATGCTAGAAACTTCCGTGTGCAGCCACAAGCTATTATGGGCTCTAGCATAGTTGAGTATATTGCATGACCTCTTCCAGTTGTAGGCTAGCAGATGTAGGGGATGTAGGTTGGTACTTTCTCCCCAGGGTTGGAGTTATTGCTTCTGAAACATTGTGTCTCGGTCATCCATTTCTCAAACACCATGTAGTGCGAGAAATTCAACGGAGGAGATCGAGTCTTGTGGGGAAAAGTGCGCAAACCTCTGCAGAGTGTACAAACTAATCATGGTTAGCCGTGTCCCCGATTATGGACATCTTGAGTATCTGGTACTTGAATTATTGATTTGATCTCATCACTCTAAATTAATTTTGTTGGGATGTTAATTAATTTTAATTGGGATTGAGTTGGAGGAACCTTCTCAATGTTTGAACCACCATGATAGTTAAATAAATATATTCCTTTGTTGTAGGGAAAAATTGGCTTTTCGCAAAATATTATAACCATAGAGCCTCCACCAGCCATATATGCATGTAGTGATAGCTTTTACTTGTTCATTTGCTCTACTGTGTTATCTTGCCAGCATATTCCATGTGCTGACCCGTTTTCGGGCTGCAACATATCATGTTGCAGACTTTTCAGCCGAACAGTAAGGTGCGCTAGGTCGTTATCGTGCACTCAGCTATGCCGTTGGAGTTGATGGACTCACTTTATCTTCCAAGCCTTTCGCTGTTATCTTATTTAGATGGCCTTAAGCCATATTTATTGTAATAAGTTCTCTCTTGAGACATTCGATGTAATAAGTGTGTGATTGCTACTGTGTTATAGATCCTTCAAGTACTGTGTGTGTCAGCATTACCGATCCAAGGATGACACTTATGCACAGAGATTTGACCGTTTGAGGTCGGATCGCCACAACAACCTCTTTGGTGAAGCCATGTCGATCTCAGCATGATTGGGTTGGTCGGTGAGAATGCTCCGACTGATTTGGCTGTCGGAGGTGGGGAAGAAGATCTTACGCGTCTGGAGATGTAGCCGGGGGTACTGCTGCGCTGTGATGGAGGGTTTCATCGTTGGAGCAGCTCCGGTGAGGTGTACGACGGCGAGGCTGAAGCAGGACAAGAGAGACAATGTTAACCTGAGTGGAATTCTAATAGCATCTCCAATAGATTATGTAAAATACATAACCACAAAGTACTAGATGTAAAATACATCAGCTACTCATCTCTGAACTTAACTGTCGAAACTGAATTTTGCTGTCGAAACTGAATTTTACTGTAAAAAATGAATGCACTAGTAGCAGAAAAGCAGTAGTACCAGCAACAGCGCCCAGAGCAGTAGCGCGTGCGAGAGACGGGGCAGCTAGTCGTGTAGCAGCATCTCGGGTAGCAGCTACAGGGGCTCGAACAAGAGCAGGATCTGCTGCTCGTGCAGCAACAGCGCGAGCAAGAGTAGAGCAGCAGCGCAAGAAAGAGTGAGAGCAGTAGCGCGAGCAAGAGCAAGAGCAGACCAGGCAGGGGACCGAGAGCAAGAGCAGAGCAGCAGCGCGAGCGAGAGCCAAAGCAGCAGCAACTCCTACTGATGTGGACGTCACTGCCCAGGGAGCAACATCATGGAGGAAGTTGCCGGCGACGCCGCCGTAGATAGAGCCGCAACATGTCGGCTCGGTATCGAGCACCGGCATCACTATGAGATCGAATCAATAAGAAAATACAACGATTAGTGTAGAACCTCTTTGGTGGCGCATGCCTCAGCTTCATCCGCGGAATCGGTGATGGTGATGCTCTTCCGCTGGTGCAGGTGAAGATGGTGGTGTGGGAATGGAGGTGGCACAAAAGACGAGGGGAATGTCGGTGCAGCTCCTTGGAGGTGGAGGACGGGGTGGATGAACCAACGGGACGACGAGATCGGCGACGGATCCTCATCCGGTGCGATGGATGATGGACGCCGAGGTGTTGCTATGGACGACGTTGTTGGGGAAGAGGCTCCGGCTAGGTGGGCAGATGGACGAGGGTGTGGGGCTTTGCAGGTTTTCATGGCCTCGGTGTACGAATCGAGGGCGGAGGGGATGGGAGGGGGAACCATGGCTTACGGACGCGCTTGTCTGAAATGTGGGGTAAGTTATGAAAGTACCCCCACCAATTTGAGCTAGGCGACTCTTTTGGTTCACGGGTATCACGGGCATTTCGCGCATCGTGATTTTGCGGGAGGTGGGAGTTTTCGCGCGCGTTGTAATTTTGGGACAGCAAGGCGCGAGTTGAGATGGAGGGAGTTTTTGGAGCACAACAAGATAAACAGATATCTTAAAATTTCGGGGTAACAAGGCGCGGGTTGAAGAGGCGGGAGTTTCGCAGCACGATAGACAGAGATGCTAGCTTGAAATTTCCGCATAACAAGGTGTGGCTTGAAATTTCGGGAGAACAAGCTTAACGTGTACAAAAAAAGACAGTTTGCACCTCACTAGAGAGAGCCATGTCCTGTTTTACTATATTACTAGAAATGCATTCAAATAAAACAACAAAAAACCAAAAAAATCAGGACAACAAACTTAACATGTACAATACCAAATCAATTTGCACTCCCTTAACAAGTAAAAAAACAATTCGTGTTGTCTAGCATATGGACTAAATTTGAGTACATTTTCCCTGTTTGGATGGGATTGTACTCGGGTTAGTTATACAGCCATCTAAATATTGTCTTCACAACACATGACATGAATATAGGAGTAGTAAATTCCCATATAAATATGAAATACATGTACATACGATCTCGAATTCAAATATATGTATCCATTTTATGTTGAATGCAAATCATAGTACATGTATGCTCTAGCTAGATGTTCGAAATCTAAACCATGTATGATACTACGTACAATGTGTTTAACATGCACAACACACACACTCACCATTTAGACTAGTAAGGTACATGTGCATTGCACGCATGTGAGCTTTGAGTCATATATGCATGATGTAGATGTTCGTTTAATTCTTATAGTTCATCTCATTCAAAATCAATTAGTTTTTATAAAAAAGCTAATATATTTTAAGATTCATGGAATTGTGCGTTGTAAAGCATAAAGTAAAAAACAAATAATGGCAATTCATCTAGAAAAAAATTAGGCAATTATGATATGGAAGATTCTAGAACAAAGAAGAAGTGGTTGTGTTTTGACTTTTGAGGTTTGTGCATTATGCTTAAGTTCAACCATGGAGTCTTCTATATTATACATGTGGCAAAATCTGGTGGAATGTAGATGATATCCAACGGCCGATAGTGCTCGGATTTGCCATCTCTGCACCATCGGATTGGCTTCATCCAACGACCATCTTTCAAAGTTATTCGCACACTATATAGGGGTATAGATATGTGATGCGAAAGCCACCCATCATCTCCAATTTGAATAGTGTGTCCATGCACGGATGCAATGTGGCCAAACGATGTCTGCCATCGGTATCTCAAATTCAAATCAGCCTGACCTTATTCAATATGTATACAGTATAGCATGCTCATTTCCAAACCACACCACGCATATCTCAGTTATATTCATGCATGCATGGGTATCAAACATTATGATCTATTATTCAAATATTGGAATTCAACTTTACATTGATTAAGACCTCACCTAGTCTTCTACACCCACACGGTCGTCTTCTCTTTATAATTGTACCACTAATTTTCTCTCGTGCATGCATGCACACACACTACCACTCGGCATTATCCATCGCACACATGCAATCTTTTTCTTCAGGTCGGATCTCCCATGCATGCACACACACACACACACCTCCCCCTCTTCATCATTCGGGCATTCTTTATCTCTCACATGCATGCACAACAATCGATGTTCCTCTATGTGTGTATATATATAGCTAGGTCTTTCCCAGTTTTCCACACAAACCGATTGATCTATATATCTAGTCAGGTCTCACCCTCTTTCCCACTTACACTTCGATCAATCTATACCTCTCCATATAGGATTACATAGCTGATACACCCACATTATCTATCCATTGTCCCCCTCTCATCATCCATGCCTTCCGCTTCATCTCTCAGACGCGCGCACAATAGCGAAGACAGGGACAGCAAGGGCCCTGGCCCCCCTAACATCACTATATACTGAGGCTAATATGAATGTGATCAGTAGATCAATTGCTGGTAAAATGTTTTAAGTTGATGAATTGGCCCTCCCGTAAAGGATTAGCAATGCTTGGCCCCCTAGCTCATTTATTTTTCATGGCTCCACCACTGCGCGCAACCGCGCACGTTCTCGCCCCCTCTCTTTAAAATATCGATGTCGCACTTGTGCACTCCTTCATAGTCTCCCTCCACTTGGCCCCTCGCACCATCTTCCAGCACCCCACCCCCAACCCCATATCCCAATGCTTGTACGCTCGTAGAGCTCTTCCCTCTATCTATCTCTATCGATATCTCACGCGGTCGACCCCTCCCCTCCCTTCTTGTATATCACCCCGGCCCCATGCACATACATGTATGTATATAGGCCTCTCCTTCACACAAATTGCTTTGACACGTATTCCCTCACCATATCTTAGTATCTCTCACACACCTGGAGTACGTGGGCGAAAGATAAGAGGTGCACACATATACTCGTTCCCACATACAAACGCGCGGGTGCACGGTGGAGCACACTTGTACAAAAAATGAGCGTGTAGAAAGGCTTTAGATGACGTGCCACTAGTCTATATCTATACCTCTATATCTGTATCTATACCCCTATATTGAGTGCGAGTAAATTTGAAAGACGGTCGTTGGATGAAGCCAATCAGACGGTGCAGAGATGGCAAATCCAAGCACTACTGGCCATTGGATATCATCTACATTCCACCAGATTCTGCCACATGTACAATCTAGAAGACTCCATGGTTGAACTTAAGCATAATGCACAAACCTCAAAACACAAGTACTTCTCCTTTGTTCTAGAATCTTCCGTATCATAATTGCCCAAACTTTTTTATAGTTGAATTGCCATTATTTGTTTTTACTTTATGCTTTACAACACACAATTCCATGAATCATAAAATAGATTCACTTTTTTATAAAAATTAATTGATTTTGAATGAGATGAACTATAAGAATTAAATGAACGTCTACATCATGCATATATGACTCAAAGCTTACATGCTATAGTGTGGTATTTATTCAAAATTTGGTTGCCAAATCTCATGCGTGCAATGCACGTGTACCTTACTAGTACTTCTAGTATGTGCAAAACACGTAAATTAGAATTCCAATGGCACGCTACACACTGTCTCTCCCTTTTCTAGTTAATATATTATGATTAAAATGATGTGGGGGCATCCATGAAGCCACGTGGAACATGTGGAGGCATTGTCGCGACCTCCTTGTGTGGATTAATCATAGTGGCGTGCTGCTGGTTCCAGAAGAATGTACTCGTCCTCTCTCATGCACACTGCCAGTACATGCACAAAGCAAAGATGTGCACACACGCACACGCAGGTACACGGTGGAACGCACTTTTGTATGAAGATCCACCCAATGTGATAATTTGACGCGTGTAAAGTCATTTTCATTGATGGTCAATTAATACAGTGCATGCAAATTGAGTGGACGTGAGGGAGGAAGTAGTTGAGAAAGACATTACTACTCCACTGCATGCATGCGAGTAGTTAAATCATGGGTTGCTACTTCCATTAGTCTCCTTCGTATTTTGTGCCAATTTTTGACCATAGTTTTAAGTAACACAATATTTATGCATGCCATAAAAATTAATGTCATCAAAAACTATGTTCAAAAGTGATTCCAATGATATAATTATTGGTGACATGCATTAACATTTTCTTAGTTAAATATTTGGTTAAAAAATTGGCACAAAATGAAAAGGGGGCCAATAAACCAGGACGCAGGCAGGATGCTCACTTTTTGCCTGGGTTACTGTTGGTGGCCTTTGTATTTAAATATGGACGGAGTGGAATAGTACTGCCTTTCTCTTAGCCTCGTAGGGCTCTCCCAGCGCCTACGCTCGCCTCCCCGCCTCGCCCACCGGACCGCGCCATGGAGGATCCCGCCATGGATAATCCCTTAGATCCCAGGATCCCGCATGTTGCCATCTCGCTGCGCCCGCAGCACTGCCGCCTTTGAGCGAAACCCACATGTGTTTTAGAGGGGATCTATTGCTCTGGAATCACGGATCAGTGGCGCCGGAGGACATGCCAGGGCTGCGTTTCAGGTGGTGGGCAGCAAGGGCAAATCGGATCATGGAAGCATCACATCAATTGGAGACAAGTTCGAAGGAATTGTGCCTGGTGAAGTACAAGGCGGAGGGGCAAGTAGATCTCAGGGGAAAGATGCTGAGGGATGTCAGCATCTGGCAGCGTCGCGTTGATTTCGAGCTGGGGCTAATGGCAGAGATCATATTCACGGAGTCGACTGTGGAGGAAAGAACGTGCATGCCTGCGCAATGGCATGAGCAGCCGGTGTAACTGTTCAAATGGGTGGTAGGAGAAGCCAAATCACGGGACCAAATGCGGCGGCGCCGCTGGGCATGCATCGTAAGCGAGGTGAGCTGCCCTCTTTCCCCGCCAGCGATGCAGTGACCTACTCGGTTGCTGCTGCAGTGAACTTGCGGCACCATGGCGGTTTGCAACCGTGACAGTCACTCCATCTATATGTATTGTATTCCTATGAAAATACTTGGTCGTTTGGAAAAAGATGGTAATTGATTTATCACTAGTTTTTGAATGCTTGGTCGTGACAATCACTCGAAGCCACAACCAGAAGTCTCCATCACGTAATAATTATAGTCGGTCGCACCAACAGACTGTCGGTCGGACCCGCGTCTCACCGAAGGGACACGCATCGGCTTGGTCTGACATTTACGACCAGCTACATCACTGACTTGTGCGACCACATTTGAGCGGTAGTACTTGAAATTTGTGTTCCAAGAAACTCATCGGGAGCCATTTAGGGCCTCGAAAGCAAAACCATCAATTAATCTTTAGCTTGTTCTCATCACATTCCAAAGTAGTATAATTAAGTGCAAACCTGCTTACACCTAGTACATATCAAACCGGAATGTGTTCCCACAATGCAGGTTTTAGTACTAGTGCTAGTACTAGGTTATAAAAAGGGGAACTACCTAGCCGAAAATCACTCTACCTTCCTCCTCATAAGTCTTTCTTGTTCGTCCGTCCTTGCCATGGCCGGTGTGCAGAGCTCTAGGTCGAGAACTACTCGTAACAAGGGAGCGGTGTCGGTGTACAAAAGTGGGGGCCCTTTTTGTACCCCCTTTACTTGTGCACGGGCAATCAGAGCCGCACCCGCGGCCACACTAAGTAGGGCAAAGGAGGGAAGCCAAAAGCACAAAATGTGCAAAGCAACGCCAAGACCAGAGACACAAAGAGCAAGGGGGCGAGGTGGACTCCCCCGGCGAGACCCTTGCCGGGGCAGCTTGCGCAACGCCAGCAGAGCGCGCCACCCTTGAGCCCAAGGGTTCCAACACCATCAACCACATTGGAACCAAGGCCCGGGAGGCACTTCCATGGTGGCATGCAGATCTTTGTGAAGATCATAAGCACACAAGATCAGATGAGGACTAGAAGACGATGATCCTCAGCAAGATCCTTGCCGAGGAAATCCACGAGACCCCCGGCAAGATCCTTGTCGGGGACGACCACGATGCCACGGCGAGACCCTTGCCGGGGCCCCGACAAGACCCCTATCGAGGACACCTGCGGGGACACAGCCAGGCCCACGTCTGCCAAGACTCCACCGCCGTTCCCATACAGCTGCCAGCCCAACCAGCTGGGCAGGCACCTGCGTGGCGACGCGCGGCCTCCAGTCCAACTCAGCAAGCACCTACGTGGTGACATGCAAATCTTCGTGAAGACTCTGCCACCGCGCCAGCCCAGCAGCCAGCCAACGTGGCACTACAATGCCTCATCAGCTCGGACGCACGTCGGAGCCAGGAGAGGCGGCGACAGCTGGGACGCGCTTCCTTGCCGTCCCCGATAAAACAAGAAGGGCGCGTCGGCAGTGCATTAAATGTGTTTGTCCGACGGTGCCAGAGGATCGACTTAACCACTGTGTACCTTTCCACCTCCTGTATGCCACTGTGGCGACCCCTTTTGACTATAAAAGGAGGCCCGAGGCGTATTGGAGAAGGATTCGGATCTTTTGGACTACGCACGCACCGCAGCTAGTTCGAGAGCTCAAGAACACTCAAATATACACCAAAGCGGGATTAGGGTATTATGCATCCTTGCGGCCCGAACCTGGGTAAACGATCTTTGTGCTGCCTACCAGACCCGCTCTTTGCACAACCCCGCGCCCGCCAACCGTAGAAGGGGTCCCAATGATTCCATAGGTGTCGTTTCCACAGACATCTTTGGCGCACCAGGTAGGGGGGCGCAGTTGTGAATATCCCGTCTAGCAGTTAGTTTAGCAGTTCTTCATCACCATGGCTCCCACAAAGAAGACGATCACAACGATTGTTTCATCGGGAGCCGAACGGCCCGTACCAGTCCGGGCGAGTGGTGGGGCAGTCGCGGACGGAAGCCGAGGCATGGCCTGCGAACACCCACATTGCTCTGGCAGTCAAAGCCTAGCGAGCGGCGTCGTTCGTTCCCGAGACGATGGGCCACACGCCGCCAAATCCAAAGACGGAGCCGGGGGCCCCGCAGGCGGCGCGGGGCCCTCCAAGGGCGGCGTTGTGCCACCCATGGGCGGCGCGGCGACTTCCAAGACGCCTACACCGGCGCCCACGACGCGCACTTCCCAGTTGTGCGCGACGAGCAGCGTCACCACGCTGGTGACCCCGGACGCCGCTGTGGGAAGAGTCATGTGCCTCATTCGCGGGACGTAAAGGCCAGCATGCACGCCGAAGCACTGGCGAAAATGGCGCACAACCGCAAGGCAGTGATAGAGCTCCTTCTAACGTGGTTAGAAGTCGGAGTGCGTCACGGTCCACGCAGCTTTTTCCGCCACCCACGCCAGCAGAAGCTTTGGCGCGCGCAGTTGCTCCTCGACTTTCCTCCTGCTACGGAAAAGCTCGACGAGTGGAGAGCCACCATCCGGAGCCTCGTCGGCGTTGCCAGCAAAGATGAGCCGCGACTAGCGGGGCCCTCAGTCTGGTGCTCCGTCGAGCCACCGCATGCCACTGGTGGAAGGACCGGAGGTGCTGCGGCCACGGTGCACTCTCCTCCCCCACGCCAGCCACCGTGGGTGTCGGTCCTTCGTGATGAGGCTTGTGATAACATTTCCATAGCATCGTCCGACCGACGGACCCACCGCGATCAGCGCCAAGTTATTTGGGAGCGAGCCCATGAAGACGCTCGAACCACCATCGAGCACCGGCGCGAAGCACGCCACCAGTCCGATAGGCGGGCAGGGCCCACTATGGACCACCCAGCACCTGGAGGCTCTGGCGGCCTACCCTATGAGGTGGGTTGCCCAGCCTTTACCCATGAGCTGCGACAGTTCTAGTGGCCCTCCTACCGCACGTTCAAGCCCGACGTTGGCGAGAAGTACAATGGCAAGACCCACCCGTCGGAGTTCCTCAGCATCTACACCATCGCGATGCAAGCTGCTGGAGCTCGTGACGACAAGGTGCTTACCAATTACTTCCCATTGGCACTTAAACCCAATGTCATATCATGGTTCATGCACTTGCCGGCAGATTCCATTTCTTCTTGGTCGGATTTGTGTCATGAGTTCGTTGGCGCCTTCACTGGAGGCCACCAAGCTCATGGCCAGGCAAGCGATTTGCATATCATCCCCCAGAAGGAAGGTGAAAACCTACGCAAGTACATACAGAGGTTCAGCCGGGTGCAGTACAACATCCCAGATGTTCATCCTGCCGCCGTGATCAGCGCATTCCATCAGAATGTTCGCAACCGCAAGATGTGTGAAGAGCTGGCGATGAACAAGGTCAAAGATGTGGCTGAACTTTATGTTCTGGCCGATAGGTGCGCTCGAGCTGAAGAGGGGAGGAAGTACCCTGGCGAGGACGCCGGTGCGGAAACCGACTGCACAGACGAAGACACAGCCGCCCCGATGAAGAAGGGCTGGCGCCGCAACAGGAAGCGCAAGGGCAGGACCGTGCTTGCCTTCGAGGGATCCGAGGACACCGGCGCTGCCCAGAAGGCCAAGGCAGATGACCCCGACAAGGAAATTGCCGGGTGCGCCGCTTGCCGGGCTTGGCGGCTGTCGACAAGCCAGGAGGCTCCGACAAGCAGTACTGCAAGATCCACCGCACCAAGGGCCACGACCTCCAGAATTGCTGACAAGTTGAGCTGCTTGCTGAGAAGCAAAAAACTGAGTATGAGAGGCAGGACAAGGAGAAGGGTCAGGATGGTGCCGAAGGATCCGGCAAGAAGCGTGGCGGCCAAGGAGGTCGCCTCGGCAAGGATAACCAGCAAGAGAGGCCCGCCCGGGGCCGCGACAAGAAGGAGGAAGATGACGAGGACGACGAGTCCGGCGAGCATGAGTTCCAGAAAGCTACGGAGGCCATGTGCGTCGACGGTAGCGCCTCGCTGCACACCTCTCATAGCCAGCTCAAGTAGTGGGCGCGTGAGATAACAGCAGCGGAACCATCATTCGATGCTCAAAAGCCACTGAAGTGGTCCAGCACGCCTATCATTTTTGACACCAAGGACCACCCTAATCGCACAACTGCGGTCGGGTGTTTGCCATTGTTGGTTTCTCCAACAATACGCGACCTCAAGGTGAGAAAAATTCTAGTTGACGGCGGGGCCGGTCTCAACTTGATCTCGCCTGTTGTGATTAAAAGGCTGCAGATTCCTGATGGAGACCTCGAAGAGACGGGCACTTTTCAAGGGGTCAACCCGAGAAGGAGTCAGCTGAAGGGTAAGGTCACGCTGCCCGTGACGTTTGGAGGCGAGTTGAACTACAGGACAGAGAGGATTGTTTTTGATGTAGCCGAGATCCCCTTGCCCTACAACGAGATCCTCGGCCGCCCAGCACTAGCCAAGTTCATGGCGGTCTCACATTACGCCTACAACACGCTGAAGATGCCTGGGCCGATGACCATCATCACCATCCCCTCCGACAAGAAGGATGCACTGATCTGCGCTGACCAACTCTACCGGGAGGCAGTCGCAGCAACTACCGCCAAGGCACTTGCTCCTGCCACTGAAGCCCCAGGGGGGAAGAAGACCGGTAAGACCTCTCGCACCCACTCTGGCAAGCGCACCTCTTCGGAGTGTAGTGCTACCGTCGAGGACGTGCCAGGGAGCTCCACCGGCAAGAGCAAGAAGTCCAGAGCTGCACCACCGGAGACCAAGGTGTCCGTCAAGGAGGATGGCACGGGAGGGGCTTTCACCATAAGCTCCAGCCTTGACAGCAAATAGGAAGGCGCGCTGGTCACTTTCCTGCGGGTGAATGTCGATGTGTTTGTGTGGCAAGCATCCAACATCCCCGGCGTTCCCAGGGAGGTGATTGAGCACCATCTTATTGTCTGTCCTCATGCGCGACCCGTCAAGCAGAAGGTCAGGAAGCAAGCTCTGGAACGGCAAGAGTTCATCACAGAGGAAATCAGGAAGTTGGAAGTGGCAGTCTTGGTGAGAGGGGTACTCCATCCGATGTGGTTGGCCAATTCGGTGGTGGTGCGCAAGGCAAATGGGAAGTGGAGGCTGTGTATTGATCACACAGACGTCAATAAGGCTTGTCCAAAGGACCCTTCCCCGTTACCGCACATCGACCAGATTGTTGACTCCATGGCCGAGTGTGACTTGTTATCATTCCTTGACGCTTACTCGGGATACCACCAGATCGTCATGACGAAAGAAGATGAAGAGAAGACATCATTCATCACCCCACGTGGTACATATTGTTTTCTACGAATGCCTTTCAGGTTGAAGAGCGCTAGCTCGACGTTTGCGAGAGCAGTCCAAATTGGTTTTGAGCCTCAGCTGCATAGAAATATGGAAGCTTATATGGATGACATAGTGGTCAAAACCAAGGACAGGGCAACACTCGTACAAGATTTAGAAGAGACGTTTGCAAATTTGCGCAAGATCAACCTCAAGCTGAACCCAGAGAAGTGTGTCTTCGGTGTTCCGTCCGGCAAACTTCTCGGGTTCTTTGTGTCACAGCGCGGGATCGAGGCGAATCCAGATAAGATCAAGGCCATTGAGCAAATTGAGGTGCCTAGGCAGATCAAGGATGTGCGTCGCCTCACTGGCTGCGTTGCCGCCATGAGCAGGTTCATCTCCAAGTCTGCTGAGCGTAGCCTTCCCTTTTTCAAAATCTTGAAGAAGGCAGGCCCAATGGAATGGACCCCAGAGGCCGAAGCAGCACTGCAGGATTTGAAGAAATACCTCTCCTCTACACCGATACTGGTTGCGCCTAAACCACAAGAGTCGTTGCTAATGTATCTAGTGGCAACAAACCAAGTGGTCAGCGTCGCGCTAGTGGCGCAGAGGGAGGTTGACGAAGAGGCAGTGGCAACGGCAGGACTGGCGGATGGCAAACCAGAGCTCCCCCCGGCAGGGCCTGGTGCCGGTAAGTCAAGGCCCCTGGCAGAGTCTGACGCTGGCGAAGCAGAAGCGATGCAACAAAATGAAATAGTCCAGAAGAAGATGATGATGCAGCACCCGGTTTACTTTGTCAGCTCCCTCTTGCAGGGGGCTAGGTCAAGGTACTCCGGTGTGTAGAAATTGCTCTTCGGCCTCCTTATGGCCTCGAGGAAGCTACATCATTACTTCCAAGCACACGAAATCACCGTCGTCACCCACTTCCCGTTGCAACGGATATTGCATAACCCAGACGCAACCGGGAGGATTGTGGAATGGGCCTTGGAACTTTCGAGCTTTGGTTTAAAGTTTCAAATCACTTCGACAATTCAGAGTAGAGTCTTGGCGGAGTTCATTGCGGAATGGACCTCAACGCCCGACGAAGAGATTCAGTAGACCGCTCTCCCCGGCAAGGAAACATGTCGCGACTAGATTATGTACTTTGATGGGGCTTTCTCGCTGCAAGGCGCCGGTGGTGGTGTGCTGCTTGTCGCTCCCACCGGAGAGCACCTCAAGTATGTAGTCCAGATGCACTTTCCCAGGGAGATGTCAACAAACAACACTGCTGAATATGAGGGCTTGCTTGCCGGTCTCAGCATCGCGGCAGACCTCGGAATTAAGATCATCGTCAGGGGTGATTCACAGCTTGTCGTCAAGCAAATTAACAAACATTATCAAAGCCCATTGATGGAGGCCTACGTAGATGAAGTGAGGAAACTGGAAGAGCGTTTTGACGGTATACAAGCGAAGCATGTTCCCCGAGTGGAGAACGGCATCACCGACTACTTGTCGAAACGCGCTGCCTTCAAATTGCCTGTGGAACCAGGTACTTTTGTGCTTCGATTAACTCAACCATTCGTTAAACCATCGACAGGGTAGAACAAGCGGAGGAAATCAGGCCCCGGCAAGTACTTATCCGCCGAGCTCCCAGGAGCCACCGGCAAGGATGTTGCCATGGACACTGAGCCTACCATGGGGCAACAAACTCCGGCAGGGCGTCAAGCCCTGGCCGTAGAGATAGCCGCTCCCATGGCAGAGGAAATGCCTTTGGTCCTTGCCGTCGAGCCCCAGGCTCCGATATGGGCACAGCATACCGTCCGATTCCTCCAAACAGGGGAACTCCCTAAGGAGCAGGAAGAAGCGGAGAAAGTAGCCCGTCAGTCTGCCATGTATCAGTTCGTCGATGACGTTCTGTACAGAAAAAGACCAAACCGTGTGAAATTGAAGTGCATTCCCCGGGAGGAAGGACTGGAGCTGTTGGCAGAGATACACGGAGGCATATGTGGCTCCCACATAGGGTCGAGGGCCCTTGCCGGCAAGGCATTCGGGCAAGGTTTCTTCTGGCCCACAACCCTCCAGGATGCAACAACACTAGTAACTAAGTGTGAAGTGTGCCAGTTCCATTCAAAGAAGCTTCATCAACCAACTAAAGCTCTCCAAACAATCCCTCTTTCCTGGCCATTCTCGGTCTGGGGGCTCGACATACTGGGCCCCTTTCCCCATGCCGTCGAGGGCTTTGAGTACTTGTACGTTGCAATCAACAAGTTCACAAAGTGGCCAGAGGTGGAGGTAGTGAGAAAGGTGACAGCACAATCAGTCGTCAAATTCTTCAAGGGGCTAGTCTACCATTTTGGTGTGCCAAATAAAGTCATCACCAACAACGGCATGCAGTTCACGAGCCGCGTCTTCATGCAGTACATCCAGGACCTCGGCAGCAGGTGCCTCTGTTGCGCATCCACGAAGCAATGGCCAGGCTGAGAGGGCAAACGCTGAAGTATTGCGAGGCCTCCGGACAAGGACTTTTGAAAGGCTACACAGGTGCGGACGACGCTGGATTGATGAATTTTTGGCGGTTCTTTGGTCAATCAGAACGACACCAAATCGAGCCACCGGGCAGACACCTTTCTCCCTCGTTTACGGGGCAGAAGCAGTTCTCCCCACGGAACTCACGTACGGGTCACCCCGAGTGCTTGCTTATGATGAGTTTGAGCAAGAGCAATCGCGGCAAGATGACGCAACGCTCCTTGAGGAAGATTGTTTTTGGGCGGCTGTGAGAGCAGCGCGCTACCAGCAAGCCTTGCACTGCTACCATAGCTGCAAGGTTCATGCCCGAAGCTTTGAGGAAGGCGGCCTTGTTCTTTGCCGCGTTCAGTCGGCCAGGAATTCCAACAAGTTGACGCCAAAGTGGGAAGGCCCTTATGGGGTAATACGAGTCACCATGCCCGGCGCAGTCCGCCTGGAGACCGAAGATGCTATTCTAGTGAGCAACTCCTGGAACATCGAACATCTTCGGGAGTTTTACCCATAAGGCGCGGTTGCCGGGCTCCCCGACAGACCACCTTTTTGTACAAGCCTTGCCGGCGAGGCATGTAACCCTTCATACAAAGCCAGGCGCAGACCCTGAGCATAAATAAATGAAGCGCTGGCGCCCTAAGTTTTAGCATGCATGCTAGGTTGAGTCTCTCCCTTGGTTAGGGTTGATAGTGCTTAGCGGCGACTAACCCCTAGCATAGAGGTCGAGTGTGCATCTCTTTGTTCCTTCCCGTCTTTTTTTAGGTTCGCAGGGTACATGGACATGTCTGCTGAGCTGTTTGGAGGAAAGAGAACAGTCCGGCGCCCCGACCCCGGCAAGCCAAGGTTGCCAGGGGCTGCGGGTCCAAAGGTCCGACCGCGGCAAGCCAAGACTGCCAGGGGCTGCAACATCAGATAAAGTTTTCATTCCCCACTCCCTACTTCCGTATGAAACTTGAACGTACGAGACTTCGCTCACTCTTATACCATCATGCCCCCTCTTTCCCATGTCCAAAAAACCTTACTTTGGGCCGGGACTTGGTCGTTGCACGGTGGGAAGGGAACGGGCGAAGGGCCCAATCCTTCTTTGCCCCTACCTCCGCCATGGGTGTGAGTGTAATCGAGCTATAGAGCAGGAGGACGGCAAGGACTGTTGCCGGGTTACAATGTTTATCTTAAGATAACGAGGACTCGTTCCTTGGTGTGGCCCCCGCCCACGCACAAAATGAAACTTGGAAAACACCCTTATTTTCATTCCTACGTTGTTAACAAGTACAATTGTACGGAATGTATACACAAGCGAGGGGATTACAAGGTCTAAATTCCACTAAGGCACGTAGGCTTACAAACTAAAAAAAGATAAGTGCCCCGTGATCCCCGTTCTTGCCCCTTTCCTCCCAGGTGCAGCAGGTGAAGGAAAAAATGGGGCGACGGGGAATGCGCCGATGGAGAGCTTGACGAGGAAGGCCCTCGGCAGGACGCGTCGCCAAGGGAGGCGCGACGCGGTCAGTCGGAGTCGGCGTCCCCCCGCTCGACGCCCTCGTCGTCGCTGTCGCTGTCCTCCTCGTCACTTCCGCTTGAGGAGGAGTCTTCATCATCGGAGGAGCTCCCCACGCAACACTTTAGGCGAGTCCAAAGTCCCCAAAGACCTTGATGGAGAGCAGGTCGTTCTCCATTAATTTGAAGTTGAGAACGAGCCCCTCAGTCAGGCTGTGGACACGAGCGAAGGTCTTCCATCCGCGACGATGATACATGAGGCCAGGGGCGGGAAAGTCGACATCAACCAGCGTGCCGCCATTCCTGCAGCCCCTCTTGTGCAACCTCAGAGTCTATGGCGGATCGAGCTTCATCTCCCGAGCGAATGGAGCAGGGAGACGAAGACGACGGAGCACTGGCCGGTGCAGCCTGATGAAGAACTCGCGGGGCTGGTCCCCGACGTGGCCCTCCATTGGGGGAGGGACCGCTGGCGGAGGCGAGGCCGGTGCACCGCCCCGTCCTCCTCTTCCCAGAGCGCCACGGTGACCTCGGCCTCGCCCCTCCCCCTTCCACTCGTGGCCGGCTCCGCCGCCACAAGCTCTTGGGAAGGAGGGGCGCGCTGTCGAGCGGAGACCCTTGTCGCCACCGTCGAAGTGCCGGCGCGCCCTCTCGCCATAGCAGAAGAAAGGAGCCAAGGTGGAAGGAGATGGATGATGAAAGATTGAGGGGTGCCATCCCCCTCCCCTTCTTATAAAGGGGCGGGGTCAGGGCATGGCTGCCCCACTCAACCAATCCGGCCATCAGGGGTGCAGGGAATCAAGACCGACCCACTGCTACAATCAGCGGTGACCCGGTTTCCCGCCTCGTCATTTAAGGCCCGTGCCCCCTGCATCCGCCGCCTGCCATCTTCGAGGCATTGGGGACACGTGGTGAGCAAGCAGAAATCGAGGGGACGAGTGAGGCGACCGTTTTCCACCCCGTGATCGTAGGGCACGGGCGCCTTGAAGGCCACGACCCGAGTCCACTCAGTAAATCAGCCGCGCCCCTAGGTTTTCCTCTTTTTATGGAGAAGGCGCGAGCTGCCTCTTTATCATGATGTGACGCAAAGGGATGGTAATGGGGCCCCATACCCGCCAAACCCATGGGGAATTCATCTATTAGGGGGTGGGGATGGGTGAAATTTTTCCCCATGGGGATATTTACCGAACTAATTTATTCCCCATAGGGTACAACGGGGATGGGGATGATATCCTATTCCCCAGACCCAATACCCATCGGGACCCACTTTTGAACTGTGACACTGCGGTCAACCTTAACACATTCACAAAAAACCTTGTCAAAACAAAAAAACTGAAGAAAACCTTAAACGTACCTCACATCCTCATCTCAGTCGCCACCATGACCAAGAAGTCAATACAACCTAGATCAGTATTAGCAGGACAAGGACAACACCATGTATATATGTTGATTATAGTTTGTCATATTGTGTATATTAATATCTATTTCTGGGGATGGGGACCCTAATGGGGCCCCGTTCCCAGTGGGGCATGGGTATGGGGGAATTTCATCCCCAGTCAGGTAAACGGGGATGGGGATGGGATGATGAGGAATAGATGGGGATGGGGATGTTCTTGGGGTCCCCATAGGGGATTGTCCTCATTGCCATCCCTAGTGACGCATGAGGGCAGGAACCGCCCCACGCATGACCCCCACGTCATGCACGACCCTCCACGTCGCGCATTCAACGCGGGTCATGGGGAAGCACATCGAGCGAAGGAGTTACTGCGGTAAAAATCCGCCCCGCCTGCCCGCGCACCGTTCTGGGCCCAGCCCAACAACACGTTGCCCTTATGTGTGACCCAGGCCCGGGGGCTCCTGTCGGTGTACAAAAGTGGGGGCCCTTTTTGTACCCCTTTACTTGTGCAGGGGCAGTCAGAGCTGCGCCCGCGGCCACACTAAGTAGGGAAGAGGAGGGAAGCCAAAAGCACAAGCTGGGAAAAGCAACGCCAAGACCAGAGAGACAAAGAGCAAGAGGGCGAGGTGGACTCCCCAGGCAAGACCCTTGCCGGGGCTGCTTGCCCAACGCCAGCAGAGCGCGCCGCGCCACCCTTGAGCCCAAGGGTTCCAACACCATCAACCACATTGGAACCAAGGCCCGGGAGGCACCTCCATGGTGGCATGCAGATCTTTGTGAAGATCATAAGCACACAAGATCAGATGAGGACCAGAAGACGACGATCCTCGGCAAGATCCTTGCCGAGGAAATCCATGAGACCCCCGGCAAGATCCTTGCCGGGGACGACCGCGATGCCACGGCAAGACCCTTGCCGGGGCCCCGGCAAGACCCCTCCCGAGGACACCTACGGGGCCACAGCCAGGCCCACGTCTGCCAAGACTCCACCGCCGTTCCCATACAGCTACCAGCCCAACCAGCTGGGCAGGCACCTGCGTGGCGACCACCTGCATGGCGACGCGCAGCCTCTAGGCCAACTCAGCAAGCACCTACGTGGTGACATGCAAATCATCATGAAGACTCTGCCACCGCGCCAGCCCAGCAGCCGGCCAACGTGGCACTACAATGCCTCATCAGCTCGGATGCGCGTCGGAGCCAGGCGAGGCGGCGACAGCTGGGACGAGCTTCCTTGTCGTCCCCGGTAAAGCAAGAAGGGCACGTCGGCAGTGCATTAAATGCATTTGTCCGACGGTGCCAGAGGATAGACTTAACCACTATGTACCTTTCCACCTCATGTATGCCACTGTGGCAACCCCTTTTGACTATAAAAGGAGGCCCGAGGCGTACTGGAGAAGGATTCGGATCTTTTGGACTATGCGCGCACCGCAGCTAGTTCGAGAGCTCAAGAACACTCAATATACACCAAAGAAGGATTAGGGTATTACGCATCCTTGCGGCCCGAACCTGGATAAACGTTCTTTGTGCTGACTACCAGACCCGCTCTTTGCACAACCCCGCGCCCACCAACCGTAGAAGGGATCCCAGTGATTCCATAGGTGTCGTTTCCACCGACAAGCGGCGACCAAGGCCATGAAAAAAAGAGGGCTCGCCGCCTCGCAGAGACCTCGAAAGATCTCTCACTGGCAGGTGAGGGCTCCCAGGAGCGCCCTAGCCGCGGAGGCGAACATGCCAAGCTGGTGGCGCTGGAGTCATTATCCCTCAACGACATGCCCAATCAGCTCAATAAGCAGAAGGAGTTCATCGATGGCTTGGTGGAGCTGATGAAGAAGAGCCTTGACGACATGCCCGCTGAGCTCAAAGCAGGGGGAGTTGACCGGCGGCTTGGTGATGATGCTGAAGGAGAGCATTGCCTCGGGTAAGAAGGCGACCGGCGAAATCTTGCAACTTCAGGAGGACAAGGCGAAGCTCCGCCACGAGCTCGACCTGCTAAAGGAGGAGAACGCCGGCTGGAAGAAGCTGCATGAGAAGAGTAGTTCCTCAGTGAAGATGCTGCACGTCCTCATCATGGAACAGAAGGAGGAGTTGGTGAAGCTCCGCATCGAGCACCCGGTTGCTGTCAAGGTACGTAATGCAGCCATGCAACAGATGATGAAGACTCGCGTCGAGAAATCCCGCGTCATGGACAGAATGAAGAAGATGGTGGAGGAGATGCGCGAGGAGATGGAGGTCGTGGAGGCAATGAAGAAGCAGTTATGACTCCATGGCAGCAACCCTTCATGTAGTAGAGACCAGCGCCCCAGACATGTGTGTGCATCTTCCTTCTTTTTTGGGGGGAATAATCTTCCTTCTTCTTTTTCTCCTGTGTTTCTTCTTTTGCTTTGGGAGTTTCACCGCACGTGTCATGTTCTCTACGAGGCATGAATAGAACAATGCTAACGATGAGCGGCGCTGTCGGATCGATGAGTACCAAATTAGATCATTTTTGTCGCCATATCACACTAGGCTGTCGTGTTTCGTGCTCCTCCATCATACTAGTACTCTAGTGGAAAATTCGAGTATACCGCATGGTTCTTTGCTCCTCCTCAAGTCGTCGGCAACATTTATACGAGCAATCAAATCACAAGGCCTCGCCTTCTAGCAGAAATGAGTCGTCAAATCACAAAGGCCCTCGCCTCTCATGAAACCGACCAAGCGAGACTGCCCCACCCTCTAGCCTTTTAAATGTATACTTTTGTACAGTAGTAGTATCGATGGATTGCGCCATGGAGCAAAACTAACAAGATGAAATTAAAGAAAAAAGGTGGTACATATAGAGAGCGCTCGTCGCCAAATTATGCATATAGTACTATTAAAAAAGCTAGTACGTGCTTAGATGGGGTGCTAAAGTCTATTAAAGAAATTAGCATACCTATATAGTTCTTTCACGACTAAACTCCTTCGTGCTTTGGGTAAACTTCTCTCAATTAAGTTTTTTTTAGAATTACATATCTCATTTAAGTGTTTTGTGTATGTGGCATGCTTAGAGCGTGGTTAATAGTATAGCGAACTGCTGGTTGTATGATGATGGCCATATATATTGTACGTATATAATGTGAAGAAACGAGTGGTAGTACTACCAACTACAAGATGAACTATAAGAAATACTAGTATGTGCGTACTAAAGAGTTAAATTAACGAGAAGGAACATAACATAGTTCTGTTGGGGGCTCAGCACAACACACCCCTCAAATAAAACTAAGCACCTTGAAATTACACTAAGTAACTAATCTAGTAGAAACTGCATTAGAACCAACAAGAGCAACGACACTGCCACCTTACTCGGACTCCTCGTCCACATGCTCGACTTCGTCCTTGTCCCTCTTCCTCTTGACCGATACTTCTTTGCTTGAACCGCACACTTGGCTCTCGCTCTTAATCCAACCCTTGTAGATATTGAAACAAAGGTAGGCATCCATTGCAGCGTACTAGATGTGGTCTCTATCTAGTACATTCCACTTCCATGTAATATGAAACTCGGGCGGAGGTTTCATTAGTTTATTGTATGAAGGATCAACCATGGCTCCTGCCAGGGTCAGCACTGAAGGCTGACGGGAGGGCACCAGCCCATTCTTCTGGAGGTCGGGCTGTCCTACAATGAGGCCTATCCGACTCAGGACTCTTCTGTCGTTCGTAAAGTCAACAGTAACGAATTTGAATTTGCCGCCCGTGAGGAAGTTCTCAAAATCCTCGCACTCAACGTCAGCATGGCATATGTGGTAGACAAAGCACAAGTTATGCACGCAAACCTGGATCATGGCAGGCTTCTTCCTCTCTTCCTCCTTTAGATTCTTCTCTTTTCCCAGGACTGTGGTGTGCTCAACATCTAGCCCAGCGACCCACTCATCACCATTTGACTTTTAGAACATGCGTCTGAAGCGAGTAAGGCATCCTTTCACCGTCGCGGAAGAACGTGTGTAGATGACGTCGAACTCATCACCGGTGATGGTTCAAACCTTCTACTCACCATCGATCATGGAGATTTGGGATGCGATGGATTTGGGAGGAGGGTTAGGATTAGTGGAACTGCTGTAATGTGAAAGGACGGGATGACTAGGAGCGAACTGCCAAGATGTTAAAGGATGACCGGGGACGAGTAGGAGCTAACTGCTAGCAGTTTTCCAATTGTAAAAATGCTTGAGTGGGTCATGTGACCGGCATGGTAGTGGCTTGCCCGGTGGATAAATGGATTCATGCACAGTACTATGGGGGCCAATTAGATGTCATGTCTACTAGATGCCCAATTAAATGACTTCATGCATCTACGTGTTCGCACGTCAAGCGTCGGAAAAATTACAGGTGATACGAAGCTTTCCATGCTCCCATGATACGGCTTCCGAGAGCCCTTAGATCTGAGATCGAATGGTTGCATGGCGTGATTCTAGACCTATGGGTGAATATCCTATCCTGCAGGGTTATTCTCCAAATTTTCAGCAACTTAGCATGCGACCGTTCGATCTCAGATCCAAGGGCTGTCAACAGCCCGTATCATGGTCGCGCCTACCACGACCGTCGCCTCGCTCGCGTGGTCGCGCCCTTGGAGATTTCAGACGACTATAAATGAGCATTTTTGCCTACTTCGCATGCATGAAACTACTTCCTCCATCCAGGTGTGTTTGGTTATTTGATGTTGGCATGTCATACATAGTCATCACTTAGTCACTCATACAACAAGGTTAGCTATAAGGTTGGCTATAAGAGTATTTTTTCTACGTCTCTCTATCTCTTTGTTCGTAGTATTTAATGCATTTGCCAAGGAGTAAGGAGTACAGTACTTGGCACCTGTATACCATGGAGGTGTCAGGAATCGGGAGACTCATGCCGGTCGTAGCACTGCAGTAATAATTATAATGGCAAGTCAAATCACGGGCCCCATCTGTCCAGCAGTATCGAGCCACCAAATCACACAGCCCTATGTTTGCAGCAGCCTACTCCCTCATCTTCAAGCCTCTCTGTCGAACCGAGTAGGCAGAACTGCCCCGCCTACCGCGCGGGTAAAGCCCCGCCCTCGACTTTTAAATATAATCTTGTATCCATGGATTGTGCCATGCAGCAAAGCCTCAATAAAACAGTGGTACACATGTATAGAGCACGCTCATCGCATTCGCGTCGCACCCCAGACGGTCGGTCAGTCTGGCACCCCGCTCTCCAAATGGAACGCGCGTCATATTGCATTTGCACACACACGTGGGACCACAATTGAGAACTGACCATAGGCACACTCCCCCGTCCGCGCAAGTCAGCTGAGTTAATAGAAGAGAGAGACGAGCGATAATACTGGAGCAGTGGTGTAAACACGTCGGTGCTTGGACGATCCCTGCACGACCCTTGAGATCAGTTCGTCCATGCATGTGACTAGACTCCAGCAGACAGCTGGATTGGCTGTCGTCTACATATCGTGCAGGCTGTGTTGTACAGGGCTGTAGTTCTGATGAGAAATCTAAAAAAAGGTTTCATGTCATCTCGCAATATTAGGTATCATGTGCATCAGATCACTGCGAGGGTTAAACAGCAACAAATGCGTTCCTCCAAGGCGCTGGTCATTGGGGGCACATGCACGAAGACTACTCGACTGCCATCTAGGTCAAGCCGGCTATGTTAATTAGGACATCTATCGATTGACCCCTTTTCTATGAGTTGGTCTTTAATTTTAGCTTTGATTCTCGTCTAGTTTGTCCATCGGGATTCATGATGTCTCCTTGGGGCAGTGAGGTTATGGTTTCTTGTCATGTGGCATTTTTTTCATGTTATATGTTAATCCGGTGCTTCAGATCAAAATGACGACAACTACGTCTCTGGGGCACGTGCATGAAGACTTCTCGACAGTCCTTGACGAGGTCAGGTCGGCTCCGGTAGATAAAAGAAAACTACTCCACTATATAGGCAGGAGCCTCCATGCTTGCTTGCTATTGTTGCTCTTTTCACACTCTCTCGTCCTCTCCAGATCTAAACACGACAGCGGTAGCCACTCTCTCTCTCTCTCTCTCTGCTCACCGCTGGTCACAGATCTGGCCGGATCCCCTCAGCTGGTGAAGGTGAGAAGGTGCAATGTTCACGCGGTCGTCCTCGGCGACGGCTCTTACCCACTGCCGGCGCGTCCCGATCAGCGTGCCTTGCCGTTCTCTCCCACGCAGCGCCGGCTAGGGAGGGCCTCCGACCCCTTCTTCCTCGTTACCGTAGTGTGGGCAGATCCGTCCTCCCGCCACCCACCTAGCGACATCCCAGCGGCCCTCAGGTATGACTTCCTTCGAAACCGGCCTTGCTCTATTGCCCCAGCTCCTGACGTCGCTGCATTTGTATCTTTTACTATTTCTCAGGCCACCTCATAGATAGGATCGATCGGCTATTCGAAAGCCACCTATATTTTTACTGTTAAGATGTAAAACTACTTCATGCAGTCGAATCTAGTACTACTTGGTTCAAACAGGGAAGAAAGGGGGGTGGGGGTGGGGGAAGATTTGTTACATGAATCTAGGACTTGATCGAAAGAGGAAATAATGGGGGCAAAAAGTAGCAGAGACTGGCTATCCAACTGGTCTCTTGGTCTAATAGGGAAATAAAGGGAAATGTAGTACAAACTCAATATAAACCGATCTAATGGTTGAAAAAGGAAAGAAAGTGGGGACTGGGTGACAAGTCAACATAGTATGTCCAGCACTAGCTTTGGTAGCCTCACACAGTATAAGGTGGCTATACCATAAAAAAATGGGACCAACCCAGATATCCTGTTCTGATGTTTGTTGCACCGAGCCCTCTTATGTAATGCCACCGGTAAAATGTAGCAGTCCCACTGCTAAAAGTAAGGACACGTTAAACCAATGTTGTTTTCAATGTAATGCCTCGAGTGATATGAATCAATAGCACTATTTTTCATGTCCTGCTAAATTCCCATTAAGATTTGTCGCCTCTTTTCGTTAGAAATGCAACTGTCCTGGTCTACCTACTCTCCCGTGCCCAAATACCAACTCTTTACTATTTCTCAGGCCCCCTCGTAGATAGGATCAATCAGCTGTTGGAAAGCCACCTAAATTTTTACTGTTAAGAGGTAAAACTAGTTCATGCACTCGAAAATCTAGTACTACTTGGTTCAAACAAGGAAGAAAGGGGTGGGGGTGGGGGTGGGGGAAGATTTGTTACCTGAATCTAGGACTTGGTCAAAAGAGAAAATAATGGGGGCGAAAAGTAGCAGAGACTGGCTATCCAACTGGTCTCTAGGTCTAATAGGGAAATAAAGGGAAACGCAGTACAAACTCAATATAAACCCGATCTATTGGTTGAAAAATGAAAGAAAGTGGCGACTGGGGGACAAGTCAACAGAGTAAGTCCAACACTAGATTTGCTAGCCTCACACAGTATAAGGTGGCTATACCGAACAAAAATGGGACCAACCCAGATATCCTGTTCTGATGTTTGCTGCCCTGAGCCAATCTTATGTAATGCCACTGGTAAAATGTAGCAGTCGCACTGCTAAAAGTAAGGACACGTTAAACCAATGTTGCTGGTAAAATGAAGCAATGGCACCATTAAAGTAATGTCGTATTTAACGGTTGTCATAATTAATCCTAATGCCCACACTAATATCTAGCAATGTTGCTGCTTTAGAAATTGCTACTGTCCTTGTAGGATCGCCATTTAGATAAGGAACATGCTTCTTTTCATTTGATGTATGTCTCATCACTTGTTAGTCATCCTCCTTTCCACCTTTTTGTGCAAACAGAGATATACATTTAAAGCTTGATCTTAGTTGAACTGCACAAATGATATCCAAATTATAGTTGAACATTCCACGAGCTTCACGACCAACCTTGATGTTGCTCAATTTTATTGCAACTAATGAAGAAGAAGAAGCTGCTAGCTCATGGGACATTGCTTCATTTTATGTGAACTGCACAAAAAGGTCCCATGAATTGAATCATCCATGTTGGTGACTGGTGTCATCCCTTCTATGATGGCGTTGACCGCAGATATGGTTCCCATCGCGATCTTTTTGGTCCGACTGTTTGCCAAAGATCCTGCATGTTGACTGTGCTCTTGCACTACTGTTTTGGCACTGCCATGATAAAGCAGTAATGTTATTATTTTGCACCTTAATCTAGTGGCACTATTAATTTGAGGCAATGTTTTGGCACCGCTAGTGCCACTATTTTTTATATATCGAAAGAGGGGGTTTCCTCCGATTTCATTAAAAAAACCAACCATAGAGAATCATTTTCCGACAACATCTCAGTGTAAACAGGCAGTTATGCAACTACTACTAGAACGGACTGAGTACTAGCAAGAGACAAGTTCGCCACATAAGCTAGGCAGGTAGGGAGACGCAGCACTAGCTCGACTAAGTTTGGATTACAACCCAAATGCTACCACAGAAATGTCGGGAAGATAGGGACTGAAAGAGCCAGCTTCAGCATCCCAGTCTAAGCACCCCTAGCCTCCATCCTTGTGATGCACGGTACACCTTGCTTGCCAGCTGCTCGACCCTAGTGCCACTGATAAAATGAAGTAATAATACAGTTAAAATAGACTGAGTGTCCTCTCTATCATTTCATTTCTAATGTAGATAAAGAAAGTGCTTCTCTTTGTTAGTATACACTACTGCAGGATGCTGCTAACGCGACACTACGATCAGAGACCCTTCAACGAAAATGTGTGCGATGCAATAATCGCAAACAGTGATGTAAAAACCGTCAAAAAGGTGCAAACCGTTTGCGATGGAGGATGCATCAAACACGGTTCAGATTTTAGTTGCGTGTGCGATGGAGGGCATACGGTCCAGTTCAATTAACTATTTGTGATGAGGAGGAACAAAAGAAACGGGCAGCCGGATGAAGGTGTGTGCGATGTACAGCATACGGTTCACTCGGATGAACTGTTTGTGATTAGGCAACACAAAAGAAACGGTCAGCCAGATCAAGGTGTGTGCGATATACGGCATGCAGTTCACTCGGATGAACTGTTTGCGTTGAGACAAGAGAACAGAAACAGTTCAACTTAAGAAGATATGTGTGATACGCGGCAAAAAAGTCTGTAATCGGAAACGTGTGCGAAGACCGATAACAACACAAACGAAATCTGCTAACAAGGTGATTGATGAAAACATCACCGACGGGTTCCATTGTTTAGTCTGTGTGCGATGTGATTTTCTTTGTCCGCACAACATCTACGCTCTGTCTACAGAGCATCAACATATATACTTAAAAAGATGAATAACCAAATTAAGCATACAATTACACAAGTGACTATACACATAACATTTCCACACACCAAAGTAAGCAATTACATGCATACTAAACTAGGAGAAATGAGGATCTAATCATCAACTTATTGTTGCGACGACGCTTGCCATTGCTCTGCTTCCGGCTGGATCTCTGGCCATTTTGGGGAAGGAGGCACTTCCCCATGTCAACGATCCGCCTGTACATGTCGTAGCTTGTGTACGCCTCCTTGGCCGCGTACACGACATGAGCTTTGTCAAGTTTCTCCATCCAGGCCGAGTGCCAGGCACGCTTATCCTTGTTGCACAAATCCTTCATGTCTCTATAGTCGGGGTCGATGATGGCCTTGGCGAGGTGAACCGGTGAGTCCTTCTCATGCTCCTTGCTGCCCCAGATCTTGTATTGGCCCTGGATGTCGACAAGATTCTGGCAGCCGATGCCCGAATTCTCGAGCGCCTTTAAATCGTTGGTGATGTCCATCGTAGCGAACATGTAATGGGGGCTGTTGACAAACCTGGCGAAACACTCGCAAGGCCTTGTGGCCTGGCAGTAGTGGTAGACGAGGACGTGGTGGTGCACGCATATCTGGGCGATTGCGACCTTGGGATGAGACCTGGCACGAGCGCGGGTGTACTCGAGGTCGAACCTGACCACCTTGTACTTCTCCTCGGCAAGCAACAGCTCCATGATGTGGATGGAGTGCTCCACCCAGACCGGGTCATTGGTGTACACCACCGAGAGGTCCATGAACCTTCTGTGGGTGTCCACCACGGCACGCATGGTGAACTGCTGCTCGTCGTCGGCAGCCGCTCGGAGCGCCATTGGAGCCGCGCAGGATACCCTCTAAGAATTTCTCATGGTGGGTGTGCTTCTTGCAATGGTGGGGCGTGATCGAAAGGTTGAAGAGAGACAAGGGTTAAATGGCCGCTGTAATAAATGGGGGCCGGCCGGCCTGTAATCGTCATGTCTTGTCACGGTGTTCATAGCGGAGGATTCCAGTGCATGCTTGACAACACCGCATGGCACACTTGGGCTCAAAGAGGCGCCAAATGTATCATCGGTGAGCCTGTTCCCGCGCTACCGCGCTGTTTACCGCGCAAGCTTCCCGCCCGGCTAGTTTGGCCACGCGTCGGCTAGGAGAGAGAAAAATCATGGGCATTTATTGGCAAAAAGCTTTGTAAAAACAAAGTGTGTGGGTTGACTTCGGTCATAAGTTTACCCGTGGGTGATGAGGTCAAAGGTACACAGAAGGGTGATGATGGACACTCGAGTGCGATAATTAATTCTGCGCTCTACATGGCACACGATGGAAGAAACCAACTGTGTGCAATAATGTCGAAGATCGCAGTCGAGTTAGCTATACAGATCGTGTGCTGTGAGATCGACAAGGTAAACAGATTCGAGAATGGTTAATAAAATCTAAGACCATTGCATATTAATGTCAAAATAGTGCTACCAATATACGAGTCTCATACGATGCCATTTCAACGATTGTACCACAAAAGCACGAAATATTACAAGGTTCAAATTGCAGAGTTATATGGCTCAAATTCGAAGATTACAAGGTTCAAACTGATATTAGAAATGAAATTCAGCTCATCAGCTGCAAACGCTCGCACTGATCCGCTGAACATGGATATCAGAGAGTTTCAAACTAATATTACCACTTCTAAGTCTGGTTTCGAAACCTCACAATTTTCGCAAAGGGGTCAGCCACTGAGATGTCATGTATGGGGTTGACATGATGACTCCCGATTACTCTGTCATCTGAAGTTCCAAAATGAAATTCGGCATTTTTGGAGCCTATTCCATTCCGCCGCAGGCGCTGGCGCTAATCAACAAACCATTCACTTTTTCAAAATAAATGTAGGGCAAACCTCATTTCCTTCAGCACCCTTGCTCTCAGAACAAAGAACCTAGCGAATATAATCTCCGGTAAGGTCCCTCGGTAGGAGTTCAAAGTAATTTCTGAGAGATGCAGATCTAAGCATTCGACGTGGTTGTTATATTGTATCATATTATCCACCACTGAGCCTAATCTTATATGCAAAAGAAGAGAACGTGTTAGTGCCTATATGCAGTTTTGAACATTACTACAGGCCTATTTGGTTTGCAGGATTTGTAAAATGCACTAACATGCCATCTTCGATCTGACATGATTAACATGGGCATTTGATTACATTCTAGAAAAATGTAGCCTTCTTCACAAGGGGTTGGAGTGGATGAAAAGTTCCCTAAGAAAACTAGTACAGATGAATCCAAAGGAGAAATGCTTATTGATTGTAACCATATGGATCAAGCAACTAATATGGGGGGACATGTATGTACTGAAATTCTCCAAAACAATCCTTCAGAAATATTAGTACATTGTCATTGTAAACTTGGAAAAAGGTGTCACAAATTGAACTCCCTTATGGTTAACATTTAACAGGAAAGGAACATCACCTAGATATATAGCTTCTCCAGGCACGGAAAGCATCTCAGGAAACTAACAACTTGCTCCAGGTTGGGGCTGATAGATTCTAGTGCGAAGACCTTCACTATGCGCAGTTTCGGGGTCAAGCTTGTCGGAATCATTTTCTGAATGACAGACGAAAGAACATCTTCAAAATTAGAAATAATGTTAATTTATGGAAGGAGAGGTAGAAGGCGGCTGTTGTACCTAAACGGGTGTGGATCCAATAACAAGTTCGGAGTATTTGTCAAACGAGTAGCCCACCACTGTCAATTTCGGCACAGAAATGACATTGATTCTTGTTGGACCTTCTTGATCAACTACAAGTAATCTCTCAAGTGCAGGTGTGTCCTCAATGACCATACCGTGGTACACATCTTGTGATGTCTTCCTGCTGCACCAGCAACACACATAAATAGTCCGGAGAGTCATGGAGGTGATGTGGAAGGTACTCAACTCATTGATCGCCTGAAGACGAAGGTACCCGAGTGCAGCCAGCCACGGAGCAGGCGCTCCATATCACCGTTTGAGAGGCAGACGGCAATGAGCTCGAGGTGCTTCAGTCGTGGTAGAATAAGAGCGGGCGCGTCATTAAGGGGGGATGGTAGTTCCTGAACTTGGCGACGTGCAGCGTGGGCGCGAGACGGAGTGCGGACGTTGGCAGCGACCGCATATGCCCATCATCAAAAGTGAGCTCCTCGAGCTGATCTAGGGCGGGGGATCAGAACCGGTCGTCGAGCTTGGCTTGGTCCTTGCCGTTGGAATGGAACTTGCCCATTCTAAGGCCTCTGGTTGGGCCAAGGTGACTGCCGAGGATCTTGGAGAACGCATCCAAGCTTTTGCGATAACCATGGCAGAGCTCGTGGGTGTCGATGAGGTCGAGAGGGCTGGACTTACATAGGGGGCGCCACCGCCGGGAAAGGACGGTTGTCCGTGCCCCATATTTGATTGGGAGGAGGGAGATGATGACTGTCAACATATCATCGGGGAGGCTGCTGATGAAGTCTAGGCCTGCTAGAGTCACTTGCAGTTCTAGCTCGCGCCGCCTCCGCTTGTTGGCAGCCCCGTTCTCCACCTTCGGAGTCTCCTTGTCAGTGGTGCTTTCTGATAGAAATGGGAGTGCTGGGAATATTTATTTAAAACAGGGCAATAGAAAAGTGTATTGGTAACTAGAAGTTATTAGGTAGGAATATAGTAAGAAAAGGGAATAACAGTTAGTTGCTTAAATACTACACAATTCATTTGATATTGTTGGGTAAGTCGACATGCAGATAGTTGAAAAGAAAACTTACTTCGAACAAAGTATGGACGGATGATATCATCGGGGAAGTTACCATATATCTCATGACCAGGCCCTTTTATGTGCAGTGCAATTCCAGTGCTAGCTTGCATTTCATAAGCTTAGCAATTTCTCTCCAAAAGCCAGTGCTAAAATAGGGGTCACCATGTTCATCAAGTCTTACAGTAGCAACGATTGTAAATCCATGGTTTGTGTTCAGTATGACATCCCTGCAGTCTTGATTTATGTAAAGGGAAAGATTGTGCACTACAGATTATGTTGCATAGCAAGGGACGCGCTGCAGAAAATGGTAGAATTGTTAAATAAAATATGGTAACATGCAAATATGGGCCCAAATTAAAAGAACTGTACAACAGTCGAAATCAAAGGACAAAAATTTATAATTAAACAGATAGGGTAAACATGATGTCATGGAAATATGAGAGTAATCGAAAGAACAATACATCATTAATTTGCCTAATATAGAAAGAAGAGGGGGGGAAATCCCCTTTGACGTATATGGTGCATGTGTCACCTTTTATCCAAATGTAGTAATATTTAGAATATGTTCAGGAAAGTAGGCCATGACAGCTGATTTAGGGTGAGATTGAACATACCGAGCACATCCTCAAGTCATCCGGTACGGTGAGATGGAATGTCTGGCGGAGGCCGCAATGCCCTGATGTGTCCGCGCACTGTACACTCTATGAACGGAAGAAAACCCTCAAATCAGCTCGAATAAAAATGAATTCACGGCGATTTAGAGGAAGATGAACTGGGATAAGAGATGAGATAATATTTTTAGTTACCTTGTTGTCCATGAGAAAGAACCCTCAGTATGGCAGATTCCCCAACCGAGCGGAGCTGGGTCGACCGCGAGAAGCGTCAAGAAAGTCGATGGCTATAGGCGGTGGCAAGCAGAAGTGGCGAAATGCGATGGGCTTTGCCGACAGCCTGGCGGCAGCAGCAGGCGTCGAGCTAAGTGTTTACCGCCGCGATAGGCGGTGCCATATATAGACGCGGAGGAGCTTGTGCAGGTGTGAATGGGGACCGGAGGGGGGTGGCGGGCGGGGTGAGGGTTTTTGTGACATGGGGATGGTGAGGGTTTTCTTTTTTCTTTTTTGAATTGGGTGGTGAGGGTTTCCTGTCCGACAAAGAATTTTGGCGGCGTTTGCTAGAGCCAACCGTGTGTGATTGACGCAACAGGCAAAATGAAAGTCATTGCACACGGTTCCAATTTTGGGAACCGTGTGTGATTGACATACTACCTCCGTCCTGGTTTATTGGTCCCCTTTGTAATTTTTACCAAATTTTGACCAAATATTTAACTAAGAAATGTCTATGCATGTCACCAAAAATTATATCATTGAACACTATGCTCAAATACCCATCCAACAATATAATTTTTGCTGACCTAAACTAACACTTTGTCAGTTAAACCTTTGGTCAATATTTAACACAGATTACAAAGGGGACCAATAAACCAAGACGGAGGTAGATTCCATCAACCGAACTGATTGCATCCATATCCCACGGTTAGACATAAGTAAACATAGATTAAACATACTTAGACATAGATAATAAGCGTACATGTACACAAGCATAGTTCAACAATAAGTACATAGCTCAACCGTCATTAAGCATATACTCAAGCGTACATAGTTCGATCCCACATCTCATCTCCATGCCGTCACGATCCTGAAGCTTCTCCAGGTACTCGGCGTACGCGCCGTGCGCCACCCTGCGAGAATACTTCTACTTGAAAAAAAGGAGCCAACGGCCCGTCCTCTTGCATGCGCCAGAACACTTAGATACGCGTCATGAAGCTTGTGGTTCCAAAATGGGCATCCATAGCCGCCGTTCCAGGTCCTAATACGCCCTTTATGCTTTCCCGCATAAAGCTCCCTCAGGATTTTCCTCTTGTACCTCCTCTAGCCATCTTCATCCTCGCTGTCCACATCGCCAGACAACACCTATACAAATAGTAAAAAAAATTGGCATCAAATCAATGATTACATGCTGTGAGGTAGGATTAGGAATTGATGGCTATTTATTTATACATATCCAGATATTATGGTTCGACTTTTAAGCATAGTCATCTATGTACAGACCAATCTTGAAGAAAATAATGGCACAAACATATGTAGGTCATTCAAAATCAATTGTCAAGTCCTGGCTAGGAATTATTAGCATGAACAATAACCCTAGTCGGATTACTAGCAGAAATCGTTTGCACATATGAAACAACTAATCACTAATCACTTATACCAT
The DNA here is from genome assembly GCF_018294505.1 of Triticum aestivum. NCBI lineage: Eukaryota > Viridiplantae > Streptophyta > Magnoliopsida > Poales > Poaceae > Triticum > Triticum aestivum. The sequence goes on from NC_057805.1 coordinate 213,425,742, forward strand.
TCAAACAATCAATACACTACACAGATCTAATGAAACTTTCTCAGATTTCATGGATTGGGAGAACATAACCATAGGATTTCTATTCCAAAAAGGGGGAGGCAGGAGTAACCAGAGAAACCCTATGATCTATTTAACACATAAATGGGTATAGATGGCTAAGCAGCTGTCCGTCGTCATCGGAGTCGTCGCCGGAGTGGTCGTCAGAGTCGTCGTCGGGGTCGTCACCAGAGTCGGTGTGGAACTCCGCCTCCGGCTGTGGAAGCTCGACGTCGTCGACGACGTCAGGGTGCAGCGATAACTCGTCGGCGGTGACGGCAACCTCTGTCTCCATTTCCACGCCGTGCTTCGGTGCTTTAGCAGCCCCGGCGTCGCCACTCCCTCCGATGGGGCGCTTCGGTGGCATCCTCATACACTGACGGCTTCGAGGACTGAGAGCGGCGTTGAGGATGCAAGCGGAGAGAGAGGATTGTGTGTGTGGCGAGGATGGGGGTGCGGCCGCTCGGGTGCACCATTAATATGGAGTAGTGGGAGTTGTGGGAGAGAGGCGGGCGGTGGTCAAATCGATGGCTCGCCTCCAGGTGAGCCTGCGCACCGGACTCCTGGCATGCCTAGCAAAGTTTCACACAGCTACTCGCACGCCTCACGATGACACTAAGCAGCGAGCACGCCTCCGTTAATTCACACACCTGCACGCACGCCTCCCGGTCTGCCTTTGCACATTATACCCGTAGAAAATCAATCAATTAATGTACTAAAACGTGTTAATGATCTCTATGATTTTTTCAAAATTAAAACATCCCTCCTTTGGTAACATATGTTCACCACAGGATAATTAATTTAACATGCATCGTAGTTGCGGTGGATTCGCGGTGTGTGTGTGGGTGTGTGCGTCTGGGGGTGGCGGGTGGCTCGCAGTACACTACGAGTTGTGGGCCACCGTGTGGGTTGGCCGTTTTGTTAGGCATGGCCGGTGCCACATCAGAGTCGTGAATTTCTTATTTAAAACATTACACAACCCTTTCATACATACATGTTTTGGCCACATGCAGTCGATGGTTGTCATACACGACACTCGATACTCGCGTGTGACGCTTTCTGTGGGCCCACGAGGTCGTCGTCCATCACTTTGACGAACAGCCGACAGTGAGGTTAATTTGACCAGCAAGGTAGAATCATTTTTGTTTGTGTTATGGTGGTATACAATATGCATCGAAGAGGTGGGAGGGGACTAGCATATATACTATACGTACGCGTCTGTGAACAAGTACACATCACTCAGTGTCGGGACTTTTCGGTTTTCGAGGCACGTGCCACATCAAAATTGTGAAATTGGCTATTCAAACATCACACGACACCTCTTTGGGCCACATGCATGCACGCGGTAGTTATCCTAGCTAGGACACTAACGTGTGATGCTTCCATCTGTGGGCCCACGAGGCCATCGTCGATGCATGCATGCATCACTTTGACCTACATTTGGAGAGGTTAATTAATTTCACCATCAATGAGGATTCTTTTGGGTTGTACATATTACGGCAGGAGCATATAGTATGCGGTGAAGAGGGGGGAAGGGGACCATCATATATAGTACGCTTCATGAACCTCGCTCTGTGTGGATGCATGGTTTACGGTTTTTGAGGCATGTGGCACATTAAGTTCTAGTCTACTGGCCCTAATTCACAGTCGCATTTATTACACTTTTACAAGACGAAAGCGATAGTGCTTAGAACGCGCTAGACTGGCGGACGCTATAGATTTGCTCCATCCAGAGTCACCCAAAAGGACCATATCTGTTGAATGTTCGGTTTTATCCTCAAAGTCTTTCTAGCCCGCCCGTGCCAAACAAGTCTTCTTTCAAAGATGTGGATCCAACAAAAGTGTAGATCCAATTAACAATTAACCGCAAATAAGGGTTTTAGGAGAGTCATTATCTCCCTATAGGCACACCGGTGGAAGAAACACCTAAAGCAGGGAAGCACGATCTTGTTGCTTCTTCTGTTCTTGTGGATCCACGCCTGTGGTTAGCGAGGCTACAGAACACAATAAAATAGCATTGATAACCAGAGAGATTCGCGAGCCTATTACCAGTTTTGGTGTTTTTGGTATTCAACATATATATGTTTGGCCCACATGCAAAGCGGTGTTGGTTGTCCTCTCGCACCCACTTAAGCGGTTATCAGCGATATCGCTGCTTTCCATCTGTGGGCCCGCTTGGTCCATCACTACTTTTTGCCTGACAACACAAGAGAGGTTAATTTGACTTAGGAGGGGATTTTTTTGCTTGTAATATGGTATATATATAGGTCATGCTCTGGTATGACACGCATGATAGGTTTGAGCACACACACATGCATGTGTACGCATGAATCCCTCCCATCAAGTCGAAGTGGCTAGTACAACGACACGTCATGAACCGATCTCGCTCTGGGTGCGGAGCTAGTGTACGATTTTTTACGCACGCGCCACATCAATGTTGTGAAATGGTATTCAAACATGCATGCACGCATCACCTCCATACATATGCATGTAGTGGTTGCCTTCGAATGGTACACTCCCTCGCGTGGTTATCGACGACAAGCCTATATATTCGTGGGCCCGCATGGACATCCATGATCACCTTGACAGACAACAAGATAGGTTACCATGGCGGATTCTTCATTTGGTTCGTGCTATCGTAGTATAGGTCATGGTGAGATTCAGACCTAATTAAGTTTGAGCGCATATACTATGCACACATGCATGCATGAATTCCCCTCATTGGCTTGAACTGTGGTGTAACATACATATGCATCATCAAACTAACCCTCACTCAGTGTGGAGATTTCTAGTTCGAAATCACGGTGCCGCATCAAAGTTGTTCCATTGTTACTCAAAAACACACCTCTCCATACATATGTTTGAGCCACACACATGCAGTGGTTGTCTTCGGGGACTAGCTACTTGCGTGATTATTGGCGAGCTACCCATCTCCGGGGTCGCAAGGACGGCCATCACGTTGACCAACAACAAGAGAGAGGTTGTACGACCAAGGTGGTTTATTCTTGGTCCGTTTTACGATCCATCTTGGTGAGAGATGCCTCTCTGGCCCGCCGACTGAAAGTGTGGGGGGGGGCTGCTACTTCGCACTTTGCTAGGTGAACCTAGGTTGGAGGGGCATGCATTCATAGCTTAGGATTCCCTTCATGGTGACACGAGGGGGGTGCTGCTAGCTTCTACTTTGCACTTTGCTAGGTGAACCTCGGTTGGGGTGGGGTGGCATGCATTCATAGCTTAGGATTCCCTTTGTGCCAACACGAGGGAGGGGGCTGCTAGCTACTTCGCACTTTGGTAGGTGAACCTCGGTTGGGGGGCATGCATTCATAGCTTAGGATTCCCTTCGTGCCGACACGAGGGAGGGGGTGGGGGCTACTAGCTACTTCGCACTTTGCTAGGTGAACCTCGGTTGGGGGGGGGCATGCATTCATAGCCTAGGATTCCCTTCTTGCCGACACGAGGGAGGGGGACTGCTAGCTACTTCGCACTTTGCTAGGTGAACCTCGGTTGGGGGGAGGGGCATGCATTCATAGCTTAGGATCCCCTTCGTGCCGACACGAGGGGGGTGGGGGCAAGCAATACCGTGCGCTTTGCGAGATAGGTGCCACATCGAAGTTGCATTGGGTATTTGAAAATCAAACCACCCTTTTCATACATAAATTTGGTCCACATGCAAGTGTGTTCGTGTTCTAACCCTCTCCCGCGTATTTTTTCGCCAAATTTTTGAACATTAGACAAGTCGGATGACGCAACAGACACGGTTCACTCAAACTAACTGTGTGCCACGCCGGTGCCCCTGTCACGCACACATCCGCATAGTACATTGGGCTCCACGAGGCTTCCCCTCTCAAAAATATCTACCCGCCTGCAGCTTTTTTCTATTTGATAACACACAGTTATTGTGTTTCGACCGTGTGGGATGTTTCTTATTCCCAATCCTGCATGCATCCCTACAAAATATCTGCCCGCCTCGAGGGTTTTTATGTTTCATAACACACGGTTGTTATCTCCGGACCGTGTGCGATGTTTCTTGTTCCCAATCCCGCGTGCATCCCTCGAAAATATCTGCCCGGCTCACGTGTTTTCCTGTTTCATAACACACAGTTGATATCTCTGGACCGTGTGCGATGCACCATCATCAAAATTTTCAATAGCCCCGGCATTTCACTCCCGCGTTTGACTCCCGCGTAGTAAAATTTTCAGTACCCGCGTCATTTCCTCAAACACCCCCCGCCCCCCTCCACACACACACACACACACCCCTCCCTTGCTCGAAACCCTAGCAAGGTCCCCACAGCCACCGCCGCCGCAAGGCCTCCCTTGTCAACATCTGCCGGTTTGCCCGTGCAGCTTACCCACCGATCTCCATACCCAGGCCGCCCTGAGTTTCTTAGATGACGCCTGCCAAATGCCCGTTTTCCCATAGATCCCCATCCCCATCCCCCACTCCAGAGCGTCCCAGCCTATGCCCAGCTACGCTTCCCATGGAGCTCGAGGAGCGACTGGCCCAAAAGAGGTGTATCGCGGTCTCTTCACCTGACGTCGCCGAGGAAGCTAACGACCATTAATGGCTAGAGTATGTAGGCATGTCTCGGCAGCCGGCTACGACATCGAGGTCCTCGACAGCGATGGCCTGAGGTGGGCTATGTCATAGTTAAGTGGCCCACCCCCAACCCCTCGGGTTCAACCGCCGTCGATCTCATCCATGGCCCCGCCGCTGATCTCCTCTAGCTCGCTGTCAACAATTTACCATCCTACATCGCCATCGAGCCCCTTTTGTCATTTCTGAAGGACACGTTTGTCGGCGTTCTGGGAATGAGGGTCCCCAGACTTGCCTCCCTGCGGCCCGCGGCGTGGCTAAGTTAGCGGGCCGTCCGGCCCATCTTCATCAACAAGGCATCCTAGACCCTCGCGAGGGGCCAAGCCTCGTGAGGCGGACGACGCAAGACCTCCTCGGGAGTGGCCTAGCCAGGCGGGCTCACGAGGAGCGGAGATATCAAGGCGGGACAAACCTCACGAGGCTCTCGTGACATGAGCCATGATGATCAGACCAGGCGGGCGCCAGGCGAGCACCAGCGCGTGCTGCGTCCTTGTTTCCCCTTTGGTGCTAAGGAGGCAAGCGCAGGCGAGGAATACCGAGGCATCAGGCAAAGGTTGCCATATCGGTGCAACGAGACCAAGACCAGAAGGACGTCAGGACGGAGGTCACCGTGGAGCCCAAGACGGCGTCACCAATAGAGAGTTTTGCAGGCGAAGACCACTTTTGTCAGGATAGCTTGTACTAGCTATCCCCTTTCAAATTTGCCCGCCATTGTTGGCTCCCTTCCCGCTCAATATTTGGGGAGAGGACCAGGGCCTATATAAGTAGAACTAGCCACCACAGTGGAGAGATCTCTTCTGATGAGATCCTCACTCACACAAGTCCGGCAAGCACAAGAACACCTCAACCTCAGGAGGCTGTTCTTCCCCTTGTACTGTTCGTCATCAGCCCAAGAGGCAATCCACCACCACACACACTGGAGTAGGGTATTACACCACAACGGTGGCCTGAACCAGTATAAATCTCGTGTCTTTCTGTGTTGCGAGTTCGTCGGGTTCGTCCATGAGATCTTAGCGAGCTAGGGCGTGGATTGGTAGGAGGGAAAGACTTCGCGCGCACCCCAGAGTTCGAACCTTAAGGGTTTTCCGGAACCCCACATCCGACATTTGGCGCGCCAGGTAGGGGTGCGCCGGAGCTTCTTCTTTGACAATCGATCTGCCAATGCTCTGCAGTCAAGATGTCCGGCGACCCAAGAGCTGACTCCAACCGCTGGGCAGCCTGGCCGGCCCGGGCGACGACACCTGCTCATGAAGACCTCGACCCCATGCTCCAGACGGCGTGGGCGCCGTCCAACGCTGTGGGGCGCGGACGGCGCGGCCAGGCGTCGTCCACCCTCACTCCACGATAGGTACGAGCCACTGCAAGGGCAGCAAGCCACGCCGCGGCAACGGCGCCGCACTCGCGGCGAGAGCAGGCAAACATGTGGGTAGCACTCACCGTGGCAAGGGAGCTGCTGCGGTGCCGGCTGATGGAGAGCGGTCGGGACGCGCTGCTGGAACGCGTTGCCGACCTGCTGGACGCGGCGGCCTCCGGAGCGCCGCCTTTCTGCTATCGGCTCCCTTCTCAGGCCGTTACGGGGCCTCATGGCGGGCCCCACCGCAACCACGCGCCGTCGGGCACGCATGGGGGCTTCGTCAACACCAGCGCGGCCAGCGGCTCGGGGGGCTCCGCCGCCCCCATACCGCCCGTGACAAGCACGGGCACAAGCGTCGCCCCCCATGGTCCTGGCGAGATTCCACGCTAATATCCTCAAGACGCCACGCTGGGCCTGGCAACATGGAGTGTGGGGCACTACGGCGAGGTGTTCGGGGTAACAGCCCCGGAAGCCTACGTGCCCCACGTGATGGACCAGGAGTACACACCGGAGGACGACCCCGGCTCATTCGTTGGAGAAGATTGGGAAGAAGGGGCGCTAGGAGTCGAAGCCTTCCAGGAGCCGCCAGGGAACCACCACGACCACGTGTGCAACGACCACTACAGGGTAGCCCTAATCCCTGAGGAGCAAGCTTACGTTAACCATGAGTCGCAGGAGGAACAGATCACCACAACGGCCGGCGGCCCCAGCTCGGCGGCCTCCCTGCCAGCAGGGGGATCGCGTTGGGGGCTGCAGGAGAGGGGTCGGGAGCCAGGCCCCTCCCCACGGCGCGCGAAGCCAGGGGACACCCGGAGGTAGGCCCTCTACCGGGGAGGCTTCGACGACCCTTCCCCCGGCAGAGGACCTATGGTCGCCGAGGGCACCGCTGGCATCCCCTTTCCCCCCTTTGTGTCGTCCAGGTTGCCAGTTGGCTCAAAGGTGGCGACGGTGGCGCAAGGCGGGGCCCTCGTCTGGCGATATGAAGCAAGGCCGGGACCTGTGAAGAAGGCCCAGTGCCTGTGAAGCTCGCCGCCCGTGACACTCTCACGTAATAATGAGTTGGGGCTGTACACGCCCCGGAGTCTTAGGGGTGCCGGCCTTAGGCCGTGGGGCTCCCTCCCACACCTAGTGTCAGCACTTAGCTCCGCGCTGGTGAGAAGACTTGAAGACCAGAAGACTAGACTAGGTGTCGGATGCGGCCATTTGCTTTGGATCTCTCTTTCTGTAGCTTTGCTTTCTGGATCTGGATTTAAGTTGAAGCCGAGTTTTTGTCGATGCGTGCGGGGGGTGCCTCTTCTCGTTCGAACAGTTTCTTGCTTTCTGGATTTCGTTTAGTCTGGACTCATGTCTGTTGCCTTCCCCTCACGAGCCTCTCGCGAGCAGGACTGCGCGAAGCACACGCGCGCCAAGCACGCGCTAACGCTGCAACTAGCGCTTGCCTCTTGCGGGGCCCCTTCTGATAGGTCGACAAGCTCCGCAGGATTCTCAAAAACTCGTAGCCTCGTGACCCAGCTCGAGGCTGGCGCTGACTAAGGTAAACCACAACAGGGAACTCGCTCCTGGACTCATGAGTCCACGAGGGCACAGATTCAATACCGCATAGGAAAGTAAATGCTGCGACTTGCTTACATGAGGGGCTCCCCCTCTGAAAATGCTCTTACAAGCTTTCCAAGGGCCGCGCCCGAGTTTTTGCTTACAGGGTGCAACGACAGGAGAACATGGGATCAGCCGAATATGTCGCTCGCTACATCGCCCTCAGACGCGTCGCTCGCATCATCTTCGTCTTCGCCGGCACCATCGCCACCTTCGGCGACGCCTCCGTCGCCATCATCAACCACGTCGCCTTTGTCTGCGGCGACCACCACCGCGTCGTCGTCAGAGGCAAAGGCTCTGACCAGCGTGTCCACGTTGTCCTCCACCCACCGCGCCAGATCGCCCCGGACGGCCTGCGGTACGGGGGCAATGGCGGCGTCGAAGTCGAAGTCGGGGAAGGTGTTCCTGAGGTGGCTGAAGACACGGGAGAACGCGCGCCCGAGCAGGCCCCGACTTCTCTCCTCCATGGGCCGGTCAGACCGGGTTTCCAGGCGTGTCACCACATCGGTGAAGAAGGTCAGGTGGCTGGCATAGTCATTTGAGTGCGGGGCAGGAGCATTCTCGTCGCAGATGTAGCCCAGGGCGGTGTTGGTCCTGTTCCGGAGATCTTGAAGCATAGGAGCATGCTCGCGCTCCAGCGTCCGACGTTGGAGCACTTCCTCCTTGTTTTGCCGTGCGAAGACCTCGGCATCATCGACCCGCTTCCGAAGAGAAAGCAGCTCGGCGCGGGCGGAGGCTAAGTTCGCCTGCGCCGTGACCAGGGCGGCAGCCGTGGCCTCCGCACGCCTCTCAGCCTCGTCCAACCTAGGCCTGAGAGCAGCAGCCCTGCCCGCACCCTCCGTACCTGCGAGCTTCAACTTCAAGTCAACCTTCCCTCCAGTTCTGCGCGAACCTCGGCCACCCGGCGGTCCACCTCCTCCTAGACCCTGGCCTCGCGAACCCCGACGGCATCTTCTTCTTGGGCGTCCACCTCAGCGACGCAAGGGCGGCTCTGCGCGCCTCCACCCACTGCTCTAGGGACGCGCTCCAGGCGTGGAGCTCCCACGCGCGCTTCTCCGTGGCCTCGCGACGGCGGTCGGCCTCATGAGCCTCCTCCAAGGCTCGGGAGCAAGCCTCGCGGGAAACCTTGAGACACGCCTCGGCCTTCGCATTGTCAAGATCGCGCTGGTAGCGGCCGACGTTGATAGCCACCCTCAACTTATGCCATTCCTCCGTCAATCGGTGACCTTCAGCCACAAGGCGCGAGTCGACACCCGCGAGCTCTTCACCAAGTTGGCTCATTGCGCCCATTGCCTCCTGGAAGAGCTCGTGACGAACTACGCTCCGCCCGCGCTCGAGCTCGAATGCTCGGTCCACCTCGTCCTCCACCTCGGGGGCTGCGGGCGGGGCACCAAGCGGCGCGCCACCTCTCGGCAGGGGGCTGGGGGCTGGTGCTGCACCTGACGTCAACCAGTCCTCGCAAGGATCCCAAGCCGATCGGGGCTCGCTACTTGAAGAGGAACCGAAGATTGAAGCCAACCAGCTACTGACCGTGACCAAAGGAGGGGTCTTGGGCACGCCCGCCAAGCTCCACGCCAGACCGTGGGGGAGGGGCGACTAAGCCGCGGGTTCAGCGCACCATGAAGGCAAGAGTACTCCTTCGACTGACCCTACTCCAGGGGCAGCAAGCGGACTCGGAGCGCTCGAGGCCGACGGGGGAGTCGAGGAAGGAGGAGGCCGTTTCTCAGAAGACACAGCCGCCTCAACGGAAGGAGCCCTGAAGAACTAACGTCAAGAAATGGAAACAACACACAAGTAGCCACAGCGATACGGTACTTACACGTCGACGGCGATGTACTTCCTCCGCTTCAGCGGCCCAAAGATGTTGCTGCCGCTTGGGGATCCTTTCCTCTTGCGGAGCTCCTCGAAGTCCACGCAAAGATGACCGGCGCGCTGGGGGCAAAGAAGAGCTGGCAAGGACAGCTTCAGGGGTGCCCGGCTGCGGCGAACAGCCGAGCGCCGTCTCACCACAACCTCCCGAGGCTGACGGGGCCTTGGCCTCGGGAGCCGCATGCAGCGTCGCCTCAGCAACCGACGCCCCAGGGGAGGGGTCGCAAGCACCCGAGGCCAACGCCCCAAGATCACCACGCAGCATGTGCTCCTCAGCATGAGAGCCACCGGCCCCCGCCGGAGCTCGCCCTCTTGCACCCTCACCTGGGGTGAGGTCGGCACCGGCGGCGAGGAAGGGAACCACGTCGACGGGGTTCTCGCGGGACCCCACCAGGCCGATTGGGCGCAGCCCCCACTCATCAAAGGAAGGCATGCTCGCGGCAAATGCAGCTTTGTTCTCGCAGCGGTACAGCAGGCAGCTATTCCTGGGCATGTCGTCCGGCAGAGGGACACCCGATAGGACCGTGAGCACCGTTTGCCGCGTCGCAAGAGGAAGCCCCTTCTCCTGAAACCTCATATGGTCCTGGCTGCTGAGCAAGTCCCACATCGGGCGGGAGTGGCGCTGAAGCTGAGCGACTCGACGCTTGACGAACTCCTTCACCACCATAGCCGCAGTCACGCCGCGGTCCTTCAACCTCCTCAGCCTGGCCCAGACGGGGGCAAGGCGGGGGCTCGTGAGCTTCTGATGGCCCCAGCTGGAGTTTGGAACATCAGGCCCCGCCGGAACGTGGAGCAGAGGGTTGAGCACGCCGACGTCAACAAACACCCATCGTGTACGGAACTCGCTCGTGGATGAAGGAAGCTCGAAGTCAATCCCCGCGCCCGCTGTCGCGGCCATGGCTTGGAAGCCCACGCACCCCGAGCTCTGCCGGGGACCGGTCAGATGCAATGAGAAGAAATGGTGGAGGAGGGCCACAGAAGGAGCGATGCCCACCATGGCCTCGCACAAGAAGGCGAAGGCGGCAAGAAGGGTCACCGATTGAGGGTTGAGATGAAGCATGTGGATCTGATAATGCTCGAGCACCGCGTTGAAGAAGGCGGAGAAGGGAGGAATCAGGCCAGCCCAGAGGGCGTCTATGAAGGGACCTCAGTGGCTGCCCGTGCCATGCAAGTACGAGACGCGGGCCAAGCCACCGTCTCTCCCCACTCATTGAAACTGGAGGCAAGCATGGGGTGCACCTTGTCCATGGCCTCGTCGTTGAGAACTCGAGGCCGGCCGAGCACAGGCTCAAAGGACGAAGGCGCACTTGGCGAAGACAGAGGTTTTTTCCCCTTTTCAGCCTATTTCGGCGCCATGGCGATGAAGCAGGCGAAGCGCAAGTCAGATTGGAAGGGCAAAGCAGGGTCTCGAGGAAGCAGGGAGATTGGAGGAGCCAGGCGTGGGCAAAGGAAGAATAACTGTGTGAGATGCGGGGGCCGCATAGCCAGGTGGATTCAAGGGCAGCGTGGGGAAGCGGAGACGCCCACGTCCAATCAACCGCCACGCGTCAACCGAGGCCGCATGCTTTTAGGGCCCGCGGTGCTCCGTACTTGACCCTTGGCTTCGCCGTGAAGCCAAGCCCGAGCACACCTTGGCCCCGGGGGCTACTGTCGGCGTTCTGGGAACGAGGGTCCCCAGACTTGCCTGCCTGCGGCCCGCGGCGTGGCTAAGTTAGTGGGTTGTCCGGCCCATCTTCATCAAGAAGGCATCCAAGACCCTCGCGAGGGGCCAAGTCTCGTGAGGCGGATGACGCAAGACCTCCTCGGGAGTGGCCTAGCCAGGCGGGCTCACGAGGAGCGGAGATATCAAGGCAGGGCAAACCTCACGAGGCTCTCGTGACGTGAGCCATGACGATCAGACCAGGCGGGCGCCAGGCGGGCGCCAGCGCGCGCGGCGTCCTTGTTTCCTCTTTGGTGCTAAGGAGGCAAGCGCAGGCGAGGAGTACCGAGGCATCAGGCAAAGGTTGTCATATCGGTGCAACGAGACCAAGACCAGAAGGACGGCATGACGGAGGTCACCGTGGAGCCCAAGACGGCGTCACCACCAGAGCCTTTCGCAGGCGAAGTCCACTTTTGTCAGGATAGCTTGTACTAGTTGTCCCCTTTCACATTTTACCGCCGTTGTTGGCTCCCTTCCCGCTCAATATTTGGGGAGAGGACCAGGGCCTATATAAGTAGAACTAGCCACCACAGTGGAGAGGTCTCTTCTGATGAGATCCTCACTCACACAAGTCCGGCAAGCACAAGAACACCTCAACCTCAGGAGGCTGTTCTTCCCCTTGTACTGTTCGTCATCAGCCCAAGAGGAATCCACCACCACACACACTAGATTAGGTTAGTACACCACAACGATGGCCCGAACCGGTATAAATCTCGTGTCTTTCTGTGTTGCGAGTTCGTCGGGTTCGTCCGTGAGATCTTAGCGAGCTAGGGCATGGATCGGTAGGAGGGAAAGACTTCGCGCGCACCCCAGAGTACGAACCTTAAGGGTTTTCCGGAACCCCACATCCGACAACGTTCTGCGATGCTAGCTTAGGATCACAGCTTCCAAATCAGAACTCATCGACGGCGACCATGAGGAGGGCACCCTCTCCGGCTCTTCCAAGGGGAAAGAGCCCATCTACTCTTCCAAGGGGAAAGTGCCCATCTGCGACATCAGGGAGGGCACCCTACAGTCGTGCTCTTCCAAGGGGAAGGAGCCCATCTGCGACAACATGGAGCGCATCCAGGGTCCGTGCTCTTCCCACGGGAACGAGCCCATCTATGACAAGTGAGGAAACCCTGATTTGTTTTGCCATGCCTCTTCACAGGGGGAAACCCATGATTTGTTTTGTGGAGCCCTTTTGTAGTTAATTGCTATATCTAGTTGTTTGCAGTATGCCTTGTTTATTTCAGTTGTTCACAATATGATGCTCTATATGTGCAATTATTTACTGTGCAGTACATTTCATCAATCCAGTTTTAAACGTACCAATAGGAATGCATATATTTGCTTGTTGTTAAGCCTATTATAGCTAGCATATGCCTCTTCTAAAGTTTTTTGATTGTTCGGCTGTTTGTAGTTAGCATATGTCCAGTTTCAAATGCTATCTTTGCTTGTTCGTAGTATGCCTTGTTTATAACAGTTATTCACAACGTGATGTTCTATATGTGCAAGTATGAACTGTGCAGTTCAATTTCATCATTACCAGTTTCAACAATACCACTATGAAGGACTACATTTGGTTGCTACTCTTGTAGTTAACACGCCTTTCCATTTCTATTTAACAATAACCAGTGTACTTAGACCGGCACAATACCAGTTTGAATGACTATGCTTGCTTGTCCTTAAATGTTAGCCCTGTTGCAGTTAACACACCTTTCCACTTGTTTTGCTTTACTAGCGTGCTTAAACCTGCACACTGAAGCTATCTTTTGGAGATTATTTCGTCTGCCATGGATAATTTTGGTTGATGTTTAGCCTGTTGTGCTTAACATGCTTCTCGATGTACCTACACAGGACAATTTTGGGAACGACTGTTGTTTTCCATCGAGGTTAGTTTCATCCCATGGCTTATATATGCTCACTGTTCAGGATATCGGTAGCTGGTACCATATAGGTCGGGGGCTGATAAGGGACTAATCGGTGAATCAGAGTTTTAACTGAACATATCTGCAACCCATTTATCGTTAGGTTAACTAGGGCCATGTAATATATCTGAGGCTACATAGCAACATGCATTGTACTTAGTGTATAAATATGCAATCCTAGGCTACATAGCAACAAGGAAGAGTGTTATATTAATGTTCCGATGATGTCTAGGTATACGTAGAAGAGCAGCAGCAGCAACAACAACACAGCCCTGTTTGGATACTCAACCTAGCTAGAGGTTAGAGTTAGTTTCTAGCTCATGACCAACCCTGAGCTAACTCCATCCAAAGAGTTGTTTGGATGGTAGGGTTAGATTGACAATAAATGCACTAGGAGAACTAGCTCCAATTAGCACCTCTTGGGTTGGATAGTTTTTTTGGGTGGGTTATAGATGCAACTAGCACAAACTAGCCCTCATGTTTAGATATACTTTAGGGCTATTTGAGCCCGAACTAGCTCAAACTAACTGTAACCCATGGATGCGGCAGCAGTTAATCAGCCGATAATTTGTAAGAATGCACTAAACTCCTTCCGGCCCATAATATAAGATGTTAATTCATCTAATATGTGAGTTTATTGGATGTTATAAGATATTATAAAAGAGTGTTGTACGACATCATTGTGCAATTGATGTTTAGCTTCTAATATTAACTTGGTGCTTTTAGGTACATATGTCATTGGTAAAGATCCGCGCTTCGACCCTTTCTACGTATGGGGCAATGAGATATCGATGAACCAACATCAAGTGAGGAAGCTGATAAAGATTGTTAGTAAAATGGGTCCAAAGATGGCAATTAAACTATTTGCTTACACTTTATCCAAGACAAGAGCGAACTGCAGGATAGTAAGTAAGAACTCTGCAGCCTTCTTTTTACTGCCCACAATTGGTGGGCATGCCAAAGCAGTTAGATGACAATGTCTGAATCTTTTTCCGTTGCAGTGGTTGCCAAAGCAGTTTACTCAAGATTGCCTCTCAAACTACATGATTGGTGGGCATGCAAAGGTTAAAGTATTTCTACCAGAACACGATGATTATGTAGATGTTTTCATGAAGACCGTGAAGGATGGGCGGTCGGCCATCACACGGGGTTGGACTAGAGTCATGTGTGCCTTCTGCATGGAGGAGGGCACAATATGGGCATTCCGCTTCACCTTGTTCAGCAACCAGAATGTATTTCGCCTCTTTATTTACCGTCTTTAATAGTACAAGTATACAACTGTGGTTCATCATTCTTTATTTGGTTCTTATGTAATTCTTGAACATATGTACCTATGAATCGAATAATGCATTGGTTGTCTGAACCTGATGGATATGAATAAAGCTATAGCATACATTCAAATTCAAATTCAAATCCGGTACAAATTGAAATAGCAGCAATTAAATTATGATGAAATAACGTTTGTGTTAGTTGCCTTATCGTACACGATTCGCAACCATGAACTGTTTCTGATGAAGTATGCATCGTAAATGTTGCACCACAGAATAGCATGTGTGATTGTTGTCGTGTACGACGATGTTACGATGGTCCGACGTTTCGTAATCCTGTCCGACACTCGTACGACGATTAGCTAATCTTCTAAATTAGTTATCGCATACGGTTTGGGAAAAGAGAATGTGTGTGATTGTATGCTTATCACACACGATCCTACACATAAAACTGTGTGGGATGTACATACGAACGAAAACGTTTTCCATGGATTGACTGTGTGGGATGTACATAAGAACGGAAATGTTTTCCCTGGATTGACTGTGTGGGATGTACATAAGAATGGTAACATATTCCTTGGATTGACTATGTGTGATATACATCCCTATGGAAATGTTTTTCTGGGATTCACCGTGTGGGATGTACATACCTACGAAAATGATTGGGTTTCGATGCCTCGCCCGATCGCACACGAGCTCATTTGGTATCCCAGGAGGGCCTATCCCCGACGATTTCTGGGTCGTGTGGGAAGGACTCCCCTATCGCCCACACTCACTTGGAACGATTCCAAATGCCGTCGCGGAAAGGGGTTAAAAATCGTTTGTATAGCAACGACGCGTACCAGTGATATGTTTCATCAACTAGTCCCATTGTTAATGTTTAAGTGTTTCTACAAACGGGGGTACTTAATTTTAGTTGATCTGCACAAAAATAGAGATTGGAATGTCTCAAGGCCCCTCCTTGTACTACCGTTGAACACTGATGTTCATCACTTGCAGAAGGTGTATCGGGGAGAATTGGGTCGATTTCCAGTATGAGGCCTACCATATGAGGCGTCGTAGGGCCCACTCGCCCTCGCAGATGGCATACTGTGATACTATCACAATATTTTCCCATTAATAAATTGAAGTTTCTTCTATTTATTAGTGTATGTTTGATCAACTAGTGCCACTATAATGTAATCACGCTTTTTCACTATCTGTGCAGATAGGGTTATTCAGCTACATTTTTGTGGAACTGCACAAATGTACAGATGGAACCGGCATATATGCAGAGTGCGAGGTGCCAAGTAAAAATTACCGACACCAACCATGCTCCATCTAAGAATTGGCATCCACCACCAATGGGATGGGTGGCGCTCTCTGTGGATGGATCTTTCTTGGCAGTAAATCCTATAATCAAATACTAGTAGCTTATATTGGCACTTTTCTAGGGAGTACTCTTTTCTGAAAGAAGCACCAATCTATTTTTCTTTATTTTTACATAGTGTCACAACTTTGTTTTTGGTCCAGAGCTATTTTAGGGTGATTGGCACAGTACTCGGAGACTGATTGTAAGCATGATTTTCATTAGCTGTCACACTAATTGTAAGCATGAGCAGATGGAAGATTAGGTTAGTGCGAAGCTTACCTTAAGCCCTACTGCCGCCATTGAAATGAGGCGAGCGGCGAGGGAACCGTGGAGAATGGCGGGGAAGCGACGTCGCACCATCCGGCCTCCTCTTGCGGTGGGAGAACGAATACTCTTGTGGCTCCGGCTGGCACTGCACCCTCACGAACGGCACACCATACTTGATTGATTCGTTATCCTCTGGATGCTCGACCTTCGACCTGTTCGCCCACCACCTCCGCCTGACTTTCGCGTCAGGCGAATCTGTCTGCTCAATCGCCCATAGGAGATATTCAATGAACTCGAAGGACTGTGATGTGACTGCCGCTGGGGAGTACATCGTCGCCCTCATCACCGCCATCTCTCTCTTTCGCATATTTTTCCACATGGCCCTCACCATCCTCGAAATCTCCCACTCATTGTCAAACCAAGTAAGGATCTCCTTCAACCTGGCTAACTTTGCCTGGTCGCCGTCGGTGATCTGCCCAATTCGTTGCTGCATCCTCTCCACAGATGTCCTTCTGAGAGGTCCGGTGCTAGCTTTGGAAGATGGGAGGAGAGACGATGGTCTTGCAATGGAGAATAGGGAGAGGCGAGACGGTGGTTTTGCAATGGAGAAGATAGAGAGGAGAGGCGATGGCTTTGCAATGGAGAAGAGCGAGAGGCGAGACGGTGGTTTTGGAATGGAGATGATGGAGAGGAGAGGGGATGTTTTTGCAATGGAGAAGAGAGAGGAGCATGTGGCAGCGATTTAGGATTGGACGAGAGCGCCGACGCGCTGTGACTGGATCAAAATCAAAATCAGTTTACCCTTCAATTAAGAAAGCGACCCCACATTAACTAGCCTCCCTTGTATTCTGGGTCATATTTGACCATGATATTCACAAATAAAATATATGCTATACATTGCAAAAATAATATAATTTTAAAGTACATTAGGATACGAACCAAATGATACAATTTTTTATGACATGCATTCACATTTTGCTAGTTAAATAAAGTACGTGGTCAAACTTTGACCCAAAATGTGCAAGACAAAAAAATACTTCCAAGACCAGCGCCGCTCTTCTCCTCTTAAACCACCACCGCTCCTCTCCTGTTCCAATCCAAATCCAGCGCCGCTCCTCTCTTCTTCCATTTCAAAACCACCGCTGCTCCTCTCCCATTCTAATCCAAACCAGCGCCGCTCCTCTCCTCTTCCATTCAAAAACCACCGCTGGTGAGTGAAGGTGCTGCGGAGAAGTAGATCGATGGAGGAGTACAACTGATACGTGTGTCTCGCAGGCGCCGACCTTGTGAAGCTAGCTAGGATGTTGTAGATACAGTGTTGGTTTGACAACCCAGATCAATTAGCGGCGACGACGAAAGCGATGGCCAAATATCTGGAAAAGAGCGAAAAGGACTCAATACACTAGGAGGGAGTCGCGTGGGAGTACATAGAGCTGCTCCTCTGGGCCATGGAGCAAACAGATTCACCAGATCCGATTGTGAGGCTGCGGTGGTGGGACTATCGATCAAAGACGGAGCATCCACCCGAGATTGAAGGATCGAGCATCTACACAGTGCTGTTTGTGAGGGTGTCGTGGTAGAGAGAGCCGGTGGAGTCTTCGTCGACCGAACCCAATTGCAAGAGGAGAAAAACAGTTGGCGCGATGATGATTCCCCGCCATCCTCTCCCTCGCCGTTCACTTCGTCCCACGGGGCGGCTGTCTGCCACCGAGGAATAGGAGGGGCGCCCCCCCCCCCCCAAAAAAATTAGTCTGAGGAGGAGCTTAGGGTTGTCAATATTTGCAGGTTGTGTTTTGTGTTTCAGTTTTGAGTGTACTTTTAGATATGAATGTCTTTTGAATTCCACATTTGCAGTATTGAGCATATGAAGTATTTTATGAATTCAAGAGATCTATTTTAGCATTTTTTTAAAATGTAGTTTCATATAAAAGTGCAAACAATGTGATTCTCAAAGAAGAAACTGCAAGTTTCGGTTTCAGATAAGAAACTGCAAGTTTTCGAGGCAGAGCATTTATATTAACACGCCCTTTTCAAACAGGGATAACATCATGTTGGAAGTTTTATTCATGGTGGAAAATGGAACTACCAGCCAGTTAACATCATGCTGATCAACATTCATGCATAGCACATCTTCATATGATATGATACGTCTCCAACGTATCTATAATTTTTTATTGTTCCATGATGTTATATTATCAATCTTGGATGTTTTATAGTCATTTTATATCTTTTTTGGTACTAACCTGTTGACATAGTGCCAAGTGTCATTTGTTGTTTTCTGCATGTTTTTTACATCGCAGGAAATCAATATCAGACGGAGTCCAAACACAACGAAACTCCACGGAGATTTTTTTGGGCCAGAAGGAACATATTGGGCCCTGCCTATGCCTGGGGGTGCTCCCGGGAGAGCACAACCCACCAGGGTGCACCAGGAGGCCCAAGCGCGCCCTGGTGGGTTGTTCCCACCTCGGGTGCCCCCAGGACCGCCTCTTTGCTCTATAAATACCCCAATATTCCCAAAACCCTAGGGGAGTCGACAAAATATTCATCCAGCCACCGCAGAGTCCAGAACCACCAGATCCAATCTAGACACCATCTCAGATGAGGTTCACCACCTCCATTGGTGCCTCCCCACTGATGCGTGAGTAGTTCCTTGTAGACCTTCGGGTCCGTAGTTAGTAGCTAGATGGCTTCATCTCTCTCTCTCTCTGAATTCTCAATACAATGGTCTCTTGGAGATCCATATGATGTAACTCTTTTGCGGTGTGTTTGTTGGGATCGATGAACTTTAAGTTTATGATCAGATCTATCTTTTTATATCCATGAAAGTATTTGAGTTTCTTTGATCTCTTTTATGCATGATCTCTTATAGCCTCGTATTTCTTCTCCGATATTTGGGTTTTTTTGGCCAACTTGATCTATTTATCTTGCAATGGGAAGAGGTGCTTTGTAGTGGGTTCGATCTTATGGTGCTTGATCCCAGTGACAGAAATGGAAACGACACGTATGTATCATTGCTACTAAGGATAAAACGATGGGGCTATCTCTACATAGATAGATCTTGTCTACATCGTGTCATCGTTCTTATTGCATTACTCTGTTTCTCCATGAACTTAATACACTAGATGCATGCTGGATAGCGGTCGTTTTGTGGAGTAATAGTAGTAGATGCAGGCAGGAGTCGGTCTACTAATCTTGGACGTGATGCCTATATAATGATCATTGCCTGGATATCGTCATGATTATTTGAAGTTCTATCATTTTCCCAACAGTAATTTGTTCACCCACCGTTTGGTATTTTTCTCGAGAGAAGCCACTAGTGAAATCTACGGCCCCCGGGTCTCTTTCTCATATATTTGCCTTTGCGATCTACTTTTTCCTTGCATTTATTTTCAGATCTATTAAACCAAAAATACAAAAATACTTTGCTGCACTTTATTTTATTTGCGATCTAATTATTCAATCTATTACAATTTTCTCCCGTCCGCGCACCGTTTCTGGCGCCGTTACCCGAAAGGGATTGACAACCCCTTCTACAAGTCGGGTTGCGAGTGGTTGTTATTTGTGTGCAGGGGCTGTTTACGTTGTGTTGCTTGGTTCTCCTACTGGTTTGATATCCTTGGTTTCATATCTGAGGGAAATACCTACTGCCGTTTTGCTGCATCATCCCTTCCTCTTTGGGGAAATACTGACGTAGCTTCAAGCGACATCATGATGCATAGTCAAAAAGATATGCTATTTTCAAAATTCCCACACAATGTTGAGTGTGTTGGAGGTGGTGTGTGTAGATGACAATGGGCACCCAAATGTCAGAGGCAGAAGCAAAAATTTGTGAATATTTTCACTGCATCAAGTGGAATCAACCCGGGCGAACCTGCGGTTGGGGAGTGGAATTTGACCACTGGGCTACTCCAGTACTTTTGCTAGAAATTAGGCACAACATCTACCACTAGTGTAGCACTTCTATGGTCCTACCAGGTCCATGGCCGTACGCAAGCAAGTGCCTCATTGAAAAAATACTTCCTCCTAATGTTGTACTAACGTTGGGGGCCATGGGTTTGTCAACGTAGTTACTAAAGGAGATAAATTTACAACGAAGCTACTCATCGGGGAGCTAGCATGTATCATTTATTATCAATGGGTCAACAAGTATCAGCTGGGTTGTGGGCTGCCCAGTCTAGGCTTTCTTTTTTAACATGTGCAACCCACGACATGCCGGTTTGTATTTGTTTGAGGGCCATCATGTATCTACTGGCCTATGCCCCTCCCATCCTAGGTTTTATTTTCTCTTAAACATCCGCAGCCGAAATTATGTATTTTTTTGAAGAAAACACAGAGGTGTGTTCTATTTTTCTATATAAGAATAGGAACGCCAGGTATGTTTCCCTTCTAACTATATTATATATATTTATCTTATTTTATATGTTATTATATATTATTGTTATTATCATCATATATTTAATAGATACTTACATATATAAGAAAAAATATCCCATGTATTATGAACTTATAAAAATAAATGTTTAACAATAAAATCCTGGTCTTTTTTACTTAAGGTCAACGAAAATACAGGTGATTGTGTACAAAAGCTTGGTAAGATTTAAGGACGAATGTAAATAAAGCACTTATTATTTAAATATATTTATAACAAAATGCTTAGCCCCTGTTTAGTTTTTGATAACATTGTTGTGCCCAAGTCAACATTATAATTAGAACCAGCCCAGCAAAATCATGTATTTTGAGAAAGTGCAAATGGGTTGTAATCTTTTAGGAAAAAATAAAAGGGCCGCATGGATGCTACATTATTTGTTCACCCAGGCCAGCAAATACGTGTATTTCTAGAAAGTGCAAATGGGTTGTAGTTTTTTTAGAAAAAAATTAATGGGTCGTATGGACGTTACATTATTTATTCACCCAGCACAGCGAATGGACTGTAAATTCTAAAAAATGGGTTGAATATGTGTGACATTTTTGGAGGCTGAAATGTGGGCCAATAGGTCGAAGCCAACGCAAGGCGTCGTCAAATTGGTTAACAAATGATTCTGACATCGATACCCATTGGATTTAAATCCAACGGCCGGCATTCATCTTCAATCTCTCATCTTCTTCCTCCAGCGCCGCTGGGACCAACTGCTCCCGCCTTCGATTGCTAGTAGCTCTACTTAGCACGCTTCGCTACAAAGAGCTACCCCACCGCCGGCCAAGCCATCCCTCCACCCCTCCACACCTCATGTTATTCTCCGCCGACTGAAGAACCACGACACACCAGAACCAGTTAACCCTCGTACACCTCTCTGACTGCGACTCCACTGCTGCGTCTTCCCATCACCGGCTCGTTGCCGTCCAAGGCCTCGCCGTCGTCCACCGCCTTGGTGCGCTCGGCCCGGCGTGGTCAACATGGTCAACAAATGAGAGTCATCAGAAGAGGACTGTATGTTAGTGGGGAGGCACCAGGTCCATGGACGCACGCATGCAACCGCCTCCTTATTACGCGAAAATAAAATTATTCCTCCCCCTGAAAGCTGGGACCTACCATGTATATCTTCGCAAGGAAGGAAGTGCCTCCTTATGCCTGCCCCTGATAGCTGGGACCCACCAACAACATCTTTGCACACAAGGAAGTGCCTCCTTATTACGGGGGAAAATATATGATTCTGCCCCTGACCGCTGGGACCCGCCAACTATATATTCGCACGCAAGGAAGTGCCTCCTTGCCCTCCCTGATAGCTGGGACCCACCCGGTCGAAGCGTACGTAGTGTTGTCTGTGTACATACCGGTCGATCGGTCTGTCTGCCATGATGAACCATGGCCAAGTAAGGAGCGATAGCAGTTCAGGGAGTCCAGTCAAAACCGTGTACACGTACGTACAGCCAGATGCCAAAAAATATGGCCACGTACATACATACGGGTGGGGTGTCGAACACGTACTCAAGCATACCTACGGCCAGGGCTCGTGTTGATAGAGGCAAAGGTGTCCCGTCTTTCGATGAGATGATGAATATCGCTTTGATGGAAGTCGACTTTGACGATCCAACTACGAACGTGCGAGGACGTCGCGCCTTAGCAATCGCTAAACCAACTCCGAGAGGTTATCGACCACGCCGGAGCACGATCAACCTGACCACGAGGGTCTGTTTCCTGCGAGCAAACGAAGAACAGGCAAGAAACTGAGATTGCAATCTGGATATTGCGAATATAAGATGAAAGCTTTATTGATCAAGGTGGGGTTCTGTGACGCCTTTGTCTGGTCGCTGAACACAAACGAAGTACGCGAAGTTGCAGCTATGGCGAACTTTTAATCTAAACAAAACCCAAAGTCTAAACGACGCCCTAAGGGCTGTATATATGGAGGAAGAGGGGGAATTTCGTGGCCCTTGAGGAAGGGGTCCGAAACCAACCCTATCTCTTGTTTCCCCACACATACGGACTCTAAAAACAGCCTATACTTATGTATTTCGAAATTACATGGGCCTGGCCCAATAATAAGGTGACGCAGCACCTAGAATAGCCTCTGGACGAAAGTTATGAAGTAGCATCTTGTATATTTCGTCCAAGGCTTCATGCACGCATTATGGTGGCTTCAACGTCCTGAAATCATCACTTGTAACTCCGTTCTTGTTCCCCATGCGCATGCCATCATCTCCATGCTTGTTCTTGCTCCAATGTTCATCCTTCTCAAAGCTAGGCCCTTCATTTGTAAGCAAAACAAATGTATCCAATTTAGGCAGCATCATATTCTCATGAACATTAGAATCATTAGCAAGAAACGAAAGTACCTGGTAATTTAATTGGCGTGCGCGAGCTCTAGTAATTGGTCCAGTATGTATAGCAGCAGGGCCTGTGGGTGTAATAATTGTATTGATGTCCTCATCATCCTCCCCTTCTTGAAATGAAGTCGTCCTCGACGGAAGCTCATCTTCCTCACCCAAATAAGGCTTCAAATCTGCAATATTAAAAGTGGGACTAACCCCAAAATCTGCAGGCAGCTCAAGTTTATATGCATTATCATTTATTTTCTCTAACACCTTAAAAGGACCATCAGCACGTGGCATTAGCTTTGATTTGCGCAAATCAGGAAATCTATCCTTACGCAAATGTAACCAAACAAGATCTCCAGGTGCAAACACAACATGTTTTCTACCCTTATCTCCAGCAAGTTTATATTTAGCATTCATACGCTCAATGTTTTCCTTAGTTAACTCATGCATTTTTAAGATCAATTCAGCACGTTGTTTAGCATCAAAATTAACCTTCTCCGAAGATGGAAGAGGCAACAAATCAATAGGTGCACGAGGTAGGAAACCATACACAATTTCAAAAGGGCACATCTTAGTAGTAGAATGCAATGAACGATTATAAGCAAACTCAATATGAGGCAAGCAGTCTTCCCACATTTTCTTATTATTCTTCAAAACAGCCCTAAGCATAGTAGACAATGTTCTATTGACTACTTCAGTTTGTCCATCAGTTTGGGGGTGACAAGTAGTACTAAAAAGCAGTTTAGTCCCCAACTTAGCCCATAAACATCTCCAAAAGTGGCTAAGAAATTTAGTATCACGATCTGAAACAATAGTATTTGGCACACCATGCAAGCGAATAATTTCACGAAAGAACAAATCAGCAACATTAACAGCATCATCGCTTTTATGACATGGTATAAAGTGCGCCATTTTCGAGAATCTATCCACGACAACAAATATGCTATCCCTCCCCTTCTTTGTTCGAGGTAAACCTAAAACAAAGTCCATAGATATATCCTCCCAAGGAACACAAGGTACAGGCAAAGGCATATATAAACCATGAGGATTTAGTCGTGACTTAGCTTTTTGACATGTAGTGCAGCGAGCAACAAAACGCTCAACATCCCGTCTCATCTTTGGCCAAAAGAAATGTGTAGCAAGTACGTCCTCCGTCTTCTTCACGCCAAAGTGTCCCATTAATCCTCCTCCATGCGCCTCCTGCAACAACAAAAGACGAAGAGAGCTAGCTGGAATGCATAGCTTGTTAGCACGGAACACAAATCCATCATTAACGACAAACTTGTTCCAGGTTCTTCCTTCTTTACAATTCTGCAATACATCTTTAAAATCAGCATCATGCACATATTGATCTTTGATGGTCTCCAAACCAAATATTTTGAAGTCAAGTTGTGAAAGCATAGTATAGCGACGAGACAATGCATCAGCAATAACATTTTCTTTACCCTTCTTGTGTTTAATGACATAAGGGAAAGTTTCAATGAATTCAACCCATTTAGCATGTCTACGATTCAGTTTAGCTTGACTTTTAATATGTTTCAAAGATTCATGATCAGAATGTATAACAAATTCTTTGGGCCATAAATAATGTTGCCATGTTTCTAAAGTCCGAACAAGAGCATATAGTTCTTTATCATAAGTAGAATAATTCAGACTAGGCCCACTCAATTTTTCAGAAAAGTATGCAACAGGTTTGCCATCTTGTAATAACACACCTCCTAATCCAATGCCACTAGCATCACATTCAAGCTCAAAAGTCTTACTAAAATCAGGAAGTTGGAGTAAAGGAGCATGTGTCAACTTATCTTTCAATACCGTGAAGGCTTCTTCCTGTGCGGTACCCCAAACAAAAGGCACATCCTTCTTTGTAAGCTCGTTGAGAGGTGCAGCAATGGTGCTAAAATCTCTCACAAAACGCCTATAGAAACCAGCGAGTCCAAGAAAACTCCGCACTTGTGTGACCGTTTTGGGCTGCGGCCAACTCTCAATAGCTTCAATCTTGGCTTTATCAACTTCAATTCCCTGTGGAGTAACAACATAGCCAAGAAAAGATACTCGGTCGGTGCAAAAGGTGCACTTCCCAAGGTTACCAAACAAACGTGCATCACGTAGAGCAATAAAAACAGCACGTAAATGTTCCAAATGTTCTTCCAAAGATTTGCTATAAATCAGTATATCATCAAAATAGACCACCACAAATCGTCCAATGAAAGCACGTAAAACTTCGTTCATTAGTCTCATGAAAGTACTAGGTGCATTAGTTAACCCAAAAGGCATGACTAACCACTCATATAAACCAAACTTAGTTTTAAATGCAGTTTTCCATTCATCTCCCAATTTCATACGAATTTGATGGTATCCACTACGCAAATCAACTTTGGAGAATATTGTAGAGCCACTCAATTCATCAAGCATATCATCGAGCCTAGGAATAGGATGACGATAACGAATAGTAATATTATTAATGCCTCTACAATCAACACACATACGCGACGTACCATCCTTTTTAGGCACGAGTATAATAGGAACAGCACAAGGACTAAGAGATTCGCGTATATAACCTTTGTCGAGCAGCTCCTGTACTTGACGCATAATCTCCTTCGTCTCCTCTGGATTGGTACGGTATGGTGCACGGTTGGGTAGCGATGCACCGGGAATTAAGTCAATTTGATGCTCAATCCCTCGAATAGGTGGTAATCCCGGTGGCACGTCTTGTGGGAAGACGTCAGCGAACTCCTGCAAAATGTGAGTGACAGCAGGGGGCAAAGAGGAAGGCACGTCCTCGAATGAAAATAATGCCTCTTTGCACACAAAAGCATAGCAAACAGATTTGCTGAAATCTAGTTCATCAATATCAGATTTTGTGGCAAGCAAACATGCACTTTTCAATTTAATTTCAGAAACAACACTAGATGGTTTATTATTAGGTTTCATTTGTTGCTCAAATTCCTTTGCCACAATCTGATTTTCACTCTTATTTTTCTCCTGTTTTGCTTTATTAGCTCTATTAATGTCATCTTTCAAAATGGAATCAGGAGTCATAGGAAGCAAAGTAATATTTTTATCCTTATGAACAAGAGTATACTGATTGTTTCTACCATGGTGTACAGAATTTTTATCAAATTGCCATGGTCTACCTAGTAATAAGGAACATGCTTGCATGGGTACCACATCACAATCAACATAATCAGCATATGTAGAGATACTAAAATGCACACGAACAGTACGTGTTACCTTAACCTTGCCGCTGTTGTTGAACCATTGGATGTAGTAAGGATGTGGATGTGGTCTTGTGGTGAGAGATAGCTTCTCCACCATCTCCATGCTAGCCAAATTGTTACAGCTACCTCCATCTATGATGACGCGAACAGAACGTTCCTTCACAACTCCCTTTGTATGGAACAAATTATGCCTCTGATTTTGCTCTGCTTGTGTGACCTGCACACTCAAAACACGTTGAGCAACTAAACATTCATACCTGTCAGCGTCTTCAGGAGCCATGTATTGCGTCTCATTTTCAGAATCATCTCCACCATGTTCTTCACGTGTAATAAGAGCCAAAGTCTCCTCATCATAGTCACTAGCGGACTCATACCCACCATCCTCAGTAGCAATCATGACACGCTGAGATTTGCATTCTCTCGCAAAATGTCCTCTTCCCTTACAACGACGACAAATAATATCACTTGTGTGCCCTGTCGATGCCATGGAAGAAGAAGAGCTCTGCACAGGCCCGGCAGGTGTGCTCTTGGCAGAGAGTGGTGGTTGTGCCTGCTTTCTTGTATCACGGCTGGAGGTGGCACCTGATGGAGGTGATGGTGAAGTGGAAGTAGAAGATGCACGCGGTGTCCATGATGAAGGGCGACCTGCAGAAAAGGTAGTTCGCGCCAATGGCTGTCGATCCTGCACTTCACGTTCAGCTTTACAAGCAAGATGGAATAAACGAGTGATATTATTATAATCCTTATACTCTAGAATGGTCTGAATCTCTTTATTTAATCCACCCATAAAACGTGCAAGCATAGCTTCATTCTCCTCAACAATACCACATCTAATCATGCCAGTTTGTAATTCCTGATAATATTCTTCTACAGAATTTTTTCCTTGTCTTAAACGCTGCAATTTTTGAAGTAATTCACGTTGATAATATGGTGGAACCCAACGAGTACGCATAGCAGTTTTCAAAGCAGCCCAAGTAGCTGGAACAGGATATAATCTACAATGTTCAGACCACCAAACACATGCAAAGCTAGTGAAAGCACAAACAGCAGCAGGAACACGTCTCTCCTCAGGATATTGTAAACATGTAAATCGTTGTTCAGTTTCTAACTCCCAAGTAAGATATATATCAGGAACATATCTACCCTCAAATGGTGGAATATTCAATTTCAGTTTAGGGAGATGGTCATGATCTCGTACCTGAGGTGGTGGTGCCGGCCTACCGTTGCGAATATATACCTGAGGTCGACCTGCTGGTGGTGGTGCTGGTGGCTGCACGTAGTTCTGATTTTGATCAACCTCATCCTCATAATCGCCTGCATAATCATCATCCTCCTCAGCCGCCGCAGGAGCAGGAGCCAAAGAAGCATCAACAGTAGGGACAGCAGCACCCGAATTTTGACCAATCTCAATTGGAACGCGCTGTGCCCGTCCCACTTGATTTGGAAGGCGGCGTTGGAGATGTGGTTGTTGTTGTTGTAGAGGTGCGACATGTGCAGCCGGTGGTGGTTGGGGAAGACGCTTTAGTAATTCAGTAAACTTGTTATCCAGCTTTGTCTCAAACGACTTCTCCACGGCATCTATCTTCTCCATAGCCTCTTCAAATCTGTTTAGCACATCTCCCACCTGGCCACTCATCATTTGCTGAAATTTATCATGCAACTCCTTGTTCGTCATGTTCGCCCAATCAGTCTCATCGGCTTGTGAACCTGCCATGGTTAGCAGCAATAGAAACACAAAAGAATATGATCCTGCAGACTACTAGAAGTGGTGGGATGGTGGTGTGTCACAAAACCTTCAAGCGAATCTCAAATTCTTACCAGTTCTTACCCAGCAGCAGGTGGTGATCGGCAACCGTTGTAGTCAAAAACTCTCAAAGCTTGGATATAGCGATTACCAGGGAGAGTCAAACGCACGATGTAGACTTATGTGGAGCTGGGAAGGCTTATAATATGGTAGCAAAATGGTAAGCAATAATCAATTCAGAGATGCAAAGTTGAATAAACGCTCAACGACGGTACTGTGCTGGTCCTAGGCTAGACCGTGCTAGAGACGCGAGCCTAGAACACTAACAAAATCACGGCGCTGCACGTAAACAAGGGAAAAGCACACTCAGGAATTTTTTTTTTCGCTCTTTTTTTTTTGCGCTCTTTTTTTTTTTGCGCTCTTTTTTTTTTGCGCTCCTCTTTTTTTTTTTTTTGTGCGAAAAAAATCACTATAATGGCGAGTGTCTCAAAACTCTCCCCAGGTCAAACTGACAGGATGGGCACAAAATTTTTGACTATTTTTTTTTTCGGAAATCAGGGCAGCGACGACGAAAAAGTGCGACAAAAAATCACTATGATGGTGAGTGTCTCAAAACACTACCCGGGGCCTAAAAATAGGATAGGGAAAAAATATTTTTGGTTGCCGGAATTTTGGCCTAAAAACTGCCCGGGGGTCTCCAGACTCTTTTTTTTTTTTTCCGAGACCTACTCAGGCAAGGAAACACGAAACGGAAAATATATGGATCTCTAAAACAAACCGACTATGAAAAGAACTCGGATTGGTGGTGGATATATGGCGGTAGTATATGGCAGCGGTGGTGGTATATGGATACGGATTCTAAGCGGTGGCGGATAAGCAATGGTGGTAGATGGCAAGGCGATGATGATGGTGCGGCGGCGGCGTGACAACTTATGACCAGAACTCGAAACTCTAAAAGACTAGACTCTAAGACCAGCAACTTGACACGACGATGCAACCGCAAATTCAACAAAGCAAAAACCCTAAAAAGATTATGCAAAGGCTCAGATTGGTTCGGATATGATGAACTAACCCTAATTTTTTTTGTGGCTTTTTCGTGGACTGTAGGTATGAAGAACAGACTCGATCTAAACTACGAAAAACTGTAAAATCTCACCGAGCAACCTGGAAATCTGATACCACTTGATAGAGGCAAAGGTGTCCCGTCTTTCGATGAGATGATGAATATCGCTTTGATGGAAGTCGACTTTGACGATCCGACTACGAACGTGCGAGGACGTCGCGCCTTAGCAATCGCTAAACCAACTCCGAGAGGTTATCGACCACGCCGGAGCACGATCAACCTGACCACGAGGGTCTGTTTCCTGCGAGCAAACGAAGAACAGGCAAGAAACTGAGATTGCAATCTGGATATTGCGAATATAAGATGAAAGCTTTATTGATCAAGGTGGGGTTCTGTGACGCCTTTGTCTGGTCGCTGAACACAAACGAAGTACGCGAAGTTGCAGCTATGGCGAACTTTTAATCTAAACAAAACCCAAAGTCTAAACGACGCCCTAAGGGCTGTATATATGGAGGAAGAGGGGGAATTTCGTGGCCCTTGAGGAAGGGGTCCGAAACCAACCCTATCTCTTGTTTCCCCACACATACGGACTCTAAAAACAGCCTATACTTATGTATTTCGAAATTACATGGGCCTGGCCCAATAATAAGGTGACGCAGCACCTAGAATAGCCTCTGGACGAAAGTTATGAAGTAGCATCTTGTATATTTCGTCCAAGGCTTCATGCACGCATTATGGTGGCTTCAACGTCCTGAAATCATCACTTGTAACTCCGTTCTTGTTCCCCATGCGCATGCCATCATCTCCATGCTTGTTCTTGCTCCAATGTTCATCCTTCTCAAAGCTAGGCCCTTCATTTGTAAGCAAAACAAATGTATCCAATTTAGGCAGCATCATATTCTCATGAACATTAGAATCATTAGCAAGAAACGAAAGTACCTGGTAATTTAATTGGCGTGCGCGAGCTCTATTATTTGGTCCAGTATGTATAGCAGCAGGGCCTGTGGGTGTAATAATTGTATTGATGTCCTCATCACGTGTACATGGAGAGGCAACGGACGGCAGCAACGGCTTCCTGTTCATCGGAAGCCAACCGGCTGGGTCGGAACAGAGAAACTTCGTCGTGTTTATCGGGAAGCAACGTCATGTTCATCGGGAGGCAACGGAATACGTCGTGTTCGTCGGGAGCCAACGGCTTGGACGGAACAGCCGAAACAAGGTCTGGCGTACCACAAAATGGAGGAAACAGGCCTTCTGTTCAATCACGTACGGTCGAAACGGGGTCCTGTTCATCGGGAAGGGTCTGGTGTACCGCAAAACGGAGGAAACAGACGTGTGTTCGAGTGTCTATGGTCGAAACGGGGTCCTGTTGATCGGGAGGGGTGTGGCGTACCACAAAACGGAGGAAACAAACTTGTGTTGGAGCACCTACGGTCAAAACAGGGTCGTGTTCATCCACCGTCTACTGCCTTGCTCCAGCCTCCATGGGCTACAGTTCATCCACCGTCGACTTCCTCCATCCTCCACGGGCTACTGTTCATCCACGGGCTACTGTTCATCCAGCCTCCACCGACTACTGTTCATAGAGCCTCCATGGGGTCCTGTTCATCCACCCCCAACCGGCTGGGGTGCGGCGGCCTCCTCGGGGTCCTGTTCATCCAACGGCAACTGCCTACTACCACGAGGTCCTGTTCATCCAACCCCCATCGGGAACTATTCATCCACAGCCAACCAACCGGCTCGACTCACCACATCTCGACTCGTTCTATGTACCGCGTGCACGGTAGCAACGGTCACTGTTCATCGAGAGGCAACCCAACACCGGCTGGCTACGTCTTGCACGGGGGCTCAGTCGGCTTCAGTAAGTAGCAGCAGTGATCGATCGCTCGGTTCAGTTAGCAGCAGCAGCGAAGGAATCGCTCGGGTTCAGTCACCAGCCAAGGGATCGATCGCTCGGGTTCAGTAACGTAGCTAGTGCAATCACTCGGGTTCAGTAAGCCGACGCCTCGCTCGGGTTCAGTTAGAGCCCAACGCCTCGCACACACGCGTGTATGTATACGGGAGAAAACACGCAAACCTTCGTGCATCGCTCGGCCCCGACCACCACCGTAACCAGGAACTCCCCGATATTTTCCTCGCCCTTGCTTCTACCACGATTTTTTCCGTCATGGATGGCCCAAGGAACGTCATGCAGTTGTGTCTCCGGCCCGCCCAGGACGAAAAGCCCATTTTTTGTCATGATTTTTTGTCATATAAGCAGGAGCCAACCACATGTATGATGATACGTGTTTTGGTCACAATTATCGTCGTAGAAGTGTCATAAGCATGCCATAAAAAAATTTCATTCGGGCCAAAATGTCACGGATGTGTCATTTTTTGTAGTGATACATGTACCTCTTTTTATTATAAGTGTTTGAATCACTATTTGCTTGTTGATCCGGTCAAAAGCTGGATTTGACACTTTGACAAAAGCTTGCTAGAGACCATAACTGTGAGGGAATCTTCTTCTCGTGGTTTCGATAACCCAGGGTCACCTCTGGGGAAAAAGGTGTGGGATACTCTTTTCTGTTCCAATACTGGATCAATAAAAGGAGGTATCACTATTGTGCTTGCTTCACTCGCCCCATCTTATGATGGTTTTATCATGAATTACACCATGAACGGGATGGAGAAAAGTGCAAACGAGTTGTTCACTATGCTCAAAATTGCGGAAGCTAGAATGCAAAAGAACAAACAAGTGTTGATGGTCGATAAGACCTCCAGTTTCAAGAAGAAGGGAAAGTCCAAGAAGAATGCTACTGGTGCCAGTAAGACCGTGTCTCGGAAGAGGAACAAGGGTGGAGCTATGTTTCTACTGCAAGCAGAAAGGGCACTGGAAGCACAAATGCAAGAAGTACTTAGCGGATAAGAAGAAGAATGGTTCTTCTGGTAAAGGTATAAAAGTTATATGAAGTTAATGCTATTCTACTTGTTGATTTCCTGTAAGTCATGAGTATTTGATATTGATCGGTTGCTCTCATTTGCAAACCGATGCAGGGACTACAGAAAGCTCACAAGTCGAGGAGGAATGAAGTCATGATGCAAATCGGGAATGGCGATGGGATTGCTACTCAAGTCGTTGAAGTCATAGTATCTTTAGGATTTATCTTAGAGCTAAATAGGGATAATTGATTTTATACCCCTAGTTAGTCACACTCGGCAGGCCCTATTTTCCGAAAACACATGTTCCTGCCCAAATCACTTTGCTTGTCTTATGCTTTTGCCCTTTGACTGTCACTTTAAAAACTTCAAAAAAATCATACTAACTTAGAAAAATGCAAATAAGATATTAAAATGTCCAGAAAACATCACCAATATGTGCATGTCATTTGCATTCATGACAAAAGTGTTGGAAACTCCCCATTTCAGTTTGAGCCTATATGGTCTCAGCATGAGCAGTATAATCTGAAAAAATTCAAAAACTTTTAAAAAAATTGGTGGCAAACATTGACCAATGTATTGAGTGCTGCCAAGTTTCATAAGGGAATGACATTCGTGGAAGTCGTGGCAAAAAAATATTAGCACTCCAAAATGCTTTTGGTTTGGAGCATCGATTTTTTATTTTTTGCCACGACTTCCACGGATGTCTTTCCCTTATGAAACTTGGGAAGAACCCAATACATTGTTCAATGTTTGCCACCAAATAAATAGATTTTTTGATTTGTTTTTCAATTTTTCGGATTATACTATTCATGCTAAGATCATATGAGCTCAAACTGACATGGGCAGTGAACATTTTGATATCTTGTTTGCATTTTTTGAGTTAGAATGAATTTGTTATGATGTTTTCAAAGTGGCGGTCAAAGGGCAAAAGCATTAGACCAGCAAAGTGGTTTGGGCGTGAACGCGTGTTTTTGAAAACTAGGGGTAAACCTTCTGAGCGTGACCCAACCATGGGCATAAAACCAATTATCCTAGCTAAATAATAGTTGTTTCATTCTGGAGTTGTGTAAAACATTATGTTTTGGGTTATGCGACGAATATTCTTATAAATTTTAAACAATGGTTGATCAAGTTGTTATAAGAATATGGTTTTGAGTTTACCTCTAATTTTAAGAGGTTTATTCATGATGGGATCTTGAATATAATTATAACATCAATGCTAAATGTCTAGAGAAGGATGATAACACCACTTAAATGTGGCTCTTCTTGATTATATGAAAAATAATGTATGTAAAACCTATATATAGATGGAGGGTTGAAGTCTTTTGATTTAGAATCATGGGACAAAATACATAGTGATGTATGTGGTATAATGAGCAAACCAGATGAAACATCAGTCTGAAATATTTAACAGGTTCAAAGAAATTCACAATGAACTTAAGAATCATTATGATAAAACATAAAAGGTTCTTCAATCATGAAGAAATATATCTGAGTCATGAGTTTAGCAAAACTTGAATAATTGTGGAATTATTTCATAACTTATCGATCTGCATTTATTATTTTGGGGATATGCACTTGAAACAACAATATATACACTAAACAGAGCACTGTTTGATATTCTGGCAAAATGACACCATATGAGTTATGAAATACTCGATCCACACAAATACCACTATGTAGGTTATTCCAAAGGAACAATTGGGTATTCCTTCTACCAAAAGTTTAGGGACAAAATGTTTTTCTCAAATTAACACTTTCTCGAGAAGGAATTTTCTTGTCTAAAGATGTAAGTTGGAGGACATTACGGCTTAACAAGATTATTGAATCTCCAGCGAAAGTAATTAGGACTAACAAACCAGAAGTTGTTCCGAAAGTTGTCCACACAACTGAATCAAAAGTTACCACACCAGCTATAGAAACTCTAGTTAAGCTTGTAACTGAACCGCGTAGGTCAAGAAGAGTTATTGAACCTCCTGAATGGTTTCACGATGAAATATTCATCTTAGAAGAAGGTGACAGACACGGATGGTAATCTCACTATCTATAAAGCAATTCTAAATTGTGAAAGCATTTTCGCAGGTTGTGAAAATCAGTTATGAATCTTTTTCACTCATAGTCATGGTAAGGTCTGTGCGATTATAATGGCAATTGCTACATATTTTTGACTATGAGATATGGCAGATGGATGTCAAAAGTACTTTTCTAAATGGAAATCTCAAAAGGGATGTATAAATGATATAACCATAGGTAATGCCAGTTGGCGAAGTGGCGTTAAGCATCCCTAGCGGTACACTCTAATTTGGTAGAGAAATATATTACAACATTGTTTAGCTGTCTATACTAGGTTTTGTGACCCAAAGCATGTGGAAAGGTGTGCAAGCTTCAAAGGTTTATCTATGGTTTAAAGCAAGCATCAACGAGCTGGAATCAACACTTTGATGAAATAGTTTAAAAGTTTGGCTTCATTAAAATGATGGAAAAACTTGTGTACACAAGAAATTTAGTGGGAGATATATAGTGAAGGAAATATGCCCTAGAGGCAATAATAAAGTTGTTATTTATATTTCCTTATATCATGATAAATGTTTATTATTCATGCTAGAATTGTATTAACTGGAAGCTTAGTATATGTGTGAATACATAGACAAACAGAGTGTCCCTAGTATGCCTCTACTTGACTAGCTCATTAATCAAAGATGGTTAAGTTTCCTGACCATAGACACGTGTTGTCATTTGATCAACGCGATCACATCATTAGAGAATGATGTGATAGACAAGACCCATCCGTTAGCTTGGCATAATGATCGTTAAGAATTATTGTTATTGCTTTCTTCATGACATATACATATTCCTCTAACTATGAGATTATGCAACTCCCGAATAGCGGAGGAACACCCTGTGTGCTATCAAACATCACAACGTAACTGCGTGATTATAAAGCTGCTCTACAGGTGTCTCTGAAGGTGTTTGTTGGGTTGGAATAGATAAAGATTAGGATTCGTCACTCTATGTATCGGAGAGGTATCTCTGGGCCCTCTCAGTAATGCACATCACTACAATCCTTGCAAGCAATGTGACTAATGAGTTAGTTGCGGAATGATGCATTATGGAACGAGTAAAGAGACTTGCCAGTAACGAGATTGAACTAGGTATGATGATACCGATGATCGAATCTCGGGCAAGTAACATACCGATGACAAAGGGAATGACGTATGTTGTTATGCGGTTTGACCGATAAAGATCTTCGTAGAATATGTAGGAACCAATATGAGCATCCAGGTTCCGCTATTGGTTATTGACCGGAGATGTCTCGGTCATGTCTACATAGTTCTCAAACCCGTAGGGTCCGCACGCTTAACGTTCGATGACGATTTGTATTATGAGTTGTGTGTTTTGGTGACCGAAGTTTGTTTGGAGTCTCGGATGAGATCACAGACATGACGAGGAGTCTCGAAATGGTCGAGAGGTAAAGATTGATATATTGGAAGGTTATTTATGGACACCGGAATGGTTCCGAAGAGGTTCGGGGATTTTTCAGAGTATCGGGAGGTTACCGGAACCCCCCGGGAAAGTTAATGGGCCTCGTGGGCCATAGTGGAGAAGAGGAGGCAGGCCACGGGAGGTGGCGCGCGCCTCCCCCTGCCCAATCCGAATTGGACAACGGGTGGGGCCGTGCCCCCCCTTTCTTTCTCCCTCTCCCCTCTTTCCCCTTTCCCCTCTCCGTTGGAAGGAAGGGGGCCGAATCCTACTAGGAGGGGAGTCCTAGTAGGACTCCCCCCCATGGCGCGCCACCCCTAGGGCCGGCACCTCCTCCTCCCCTCCCTTATATACGGGGGCAGGGGCACCCCGAAGGTACATCAATTGTTCTCTTAGCCGTGTGCGGTGCCCCCCTCCACAGTTTACGCCACCGGCCATAGCGTCGTAGTGAAGACGTTCGACTACATCAACCGCGTTAACCTAACGCTTCTGCTTTCGGTCCACGAGGGTACGTGGACACACTCTCCCCCTCTCGTTGCTATGCATCTCCTAGATAGATCTTGTGTGAGCGTAGGAAATTTTTTGAAATTGCATGATGCGTTCCCCAACAGTGGCATCCGGGCCAGGTCTATGCGTAGATGATATGCATGAGTAGAACACAAAGAGTTGTGGGCGATAATAGTCATACTACTTACCACCAATGTCTTACTTTGATTTGGAGGTATTGTTGGATGAAGCGGCCCGGACCAACATTACATGACCACGTTCATGAGATCGGGTCTACCGACGTGCTTTGCACACAGGTGGCTGGCGGGTGTCTGTTTCTCCAACTTTAGTTGAATCAAGTTTGACTATGGTCGTTGAAGGTTAAAACAACACACTTGATGAAAAATTGTTGTGGTTTTGATGCGTAGGTAAGAATGGTTCTTGCTAGAAGCCTGTAGCAGCCACGTAAAACTTGCAACAACAAAGTAGAGGACGTCTAACTTGTTTTTGCAGGGCATGTTGTGATGTGATATGGTCAAGGCATGATGTGATATACGTTATTGTATGAGAAGATCATGTTTTGTAAAAGTTATCGGCAACTGGCAGGAGCCTTATGGTTGTCGCTTTATTGTATGAAATGCAATCGCCATGTAATTGCTTTACTTTATCACTAAGCGGTAGCGATAGTCGTAGAAGCAATAGTTGGCGAGACGACAACGACGCTACGATGGAGATCAAGGTGTCAAGCCAGTGACGTTGGATATCATGACGGTGCTTTGGAGATGGAGATCAAAGGCACAAGATGATGATGGCCATATCATGTCACATATTTTGATTGCATGTGATGTTTATCTTTTATGCATCTTATTTTTCTTAGTACGGCGGTAGCATTATAAAATGATCCCTCACTAAATTTCAAGGTATAAGTGTTCTCCCTGAGTATGCACCATTGCTACAGTTCGTCGTGCTGAGACACCACGTGATGATTGGGTGTGATAAGCTCTACGTTCACATACAACGGGTGCAAGCCAGTTTTGCACATGTAGAATACCCAGGTTAAACTTGACGAGCCTAGCATATGCGGATATGGCCTCTGAACACTGAGACCGAAAGGTCGAACGTGAATCATATAGTAGATATGATCAACATAGAGATGTTCACCATTGAAAACTACTCCATCTCACGTGATGATCGGACATGGTTTAGTTGATATGGATCACGTGATCATTTAGATGACTAGAGGGATGTCTATCTAAGTGGGAGTTCTTAAGTAATATGATTAATTGAACTTTAATTTATCATGAACTTAGTACCTGATAGTTTTTTTGCATATCTATGTTGTTGTAGATCTATGGCCCATGCTACCGTTCCCTTGAATTTTAATGCGTTCCTAGAGAAAGCTAAGTTGAAAGATGATGGTAGCAACTACACGGACTGGGTCCATAACTTGAGGGTTATCCTCATTGCTGCACAGAAGAATTACGTCCTGGAAGCACCACTAGGTGCAAGGCCCACTGCAGGAGCAACACCAGACGTTATGAATGTCTGGCAAGCTAAAGCTGATGACTACTTGATAGTTCAGTGTGCCATGCTTTACGACTTAGAATCGGGACTTCAAAGACGTTTTGAACATCATGGAGCATATGAGATGTTCCAGGAGTTGAAGTTAATATTTCAAGCAAATGCCCGGGTTGAGAGATATGAAGTCTCCAACAAGTTCTATAGCTGCAAGATGGAGGAGAATAGTTCTGTCAGTGAACATATACTCACAATGTCTGGGTACCATAACCACTTGACTCAGCTGGGAGTTAATCTTCCTGATGGTAGTGTCATTGAAAGAGTTCTTCAATCACTGCCACCAAGCTATAAAGGCTTCGTGATGAACTATAATATGCAAGGGATGGAAAAGATAATTCCCTAGCTCTTCGCGATGCTAAAGGCTGCGGAGGTAGAAATCAAGAAGGAGCATCAAGTGTTGATGGTTAACAAGACCACTAGTTTCAAGAAAAAGGGCAAAGGGAAGAAGGGGAACTTCAAGAAGAATAGCAAGCAAGTTGCTACTCCCGGGAAGAAGCCCAAGTCTGGACCTAAGGCTGAAACTGAGTGCTTCTACAGCAAAGGGACTGGTCACTGGAAGCGGAACTGCCCCAAGTATTTGGCGGCTAAGAAGGATGGCAAAGTGAAAGGTATATTTGATATACATGTTATTGATGTGTACCTTACTAATGCTCATAGTAGTGCCTGGGTATTTGATACTGGTTCTGTTGCTCATATTTGCAACTCGAAACAGGGGCTACGGATTAAACGAAGATTGGCTATGGACGAGGTGATGATGCGCGTGGGAAATGGTTCCAAAGTCGATGTGATCGCCGTCGGCACGCTACCTCTACATCTACCTTCGGGATTAGTTTTAGACCTAAATAATTGTTATTTGGTGCCAGCGTTGAGCATGAACATTATATCTGGATCTTGTTTCATGCGAGATGATTATTCATTTAAATCACAGAATAATGGTTGTTCTATTTATACGAGTAATATCTTTTATGGTCAAGCACCCTTGATGAATGGTCTATTTTTGTTGAATCTCGATTGTAGTGATACACATTTTCATAATATTGAAGCCAAAAGATGGAAAGTTAATAATGATAGTGCAACTTATTTGTGGCACTACCGTTTAGGTCATATTGGTGTAAAGCGCATGAAGAAACTCCATGCAGATGGGCTTTTGGAATCACTTGATTGTTTATCACTTGATGCTTGGGAACCATGCCTCATGGGCAAGATGACTAAGACTCCGTTCTCCGGAACAATGGAGCACGCAACTCTTATTGGAAATAATACATACTGATGTATGCGGTTCGATGAGTGTTGAGGCTCGCAGCGGGTATCGTTATTTTCTGACCTTCACAGATGATTTGAGCAGATATGGGTATATCTACTTAATGAAACATAAGTTTGAAACATTTGAAAAGTTCAAAGAATTTTCACTGTGAAGTGGAAAATCATCATAACAAGAAGATAAAGTTTCTACGATCTGATCGTGGAGGTGAATATTTGAGTTATGAGTTTGGTCTTCATTTGAAACAATGTGGAATAGTTTCGCAACTCACGCCACCTGGAACACCACAGTGTAATGGTGTGTCCGAACGTCGTAACTGTACTTTATTAGATATGGTGCGATCTATGATGTCTCTTACTAATTTTCCGCTATCGTTTTGGGGTTATGATTTAGAGACGGCTGCATTCACATTAAATAGGGCACCATCTAAATCCGTTGGGACGACACCATATGAACTGTGGTCTGGCAAGAAACCTAAGTTGTTGTTTCTTAAAGTTTGGGGCTGTGATGCTTATGTGAAAAACCTTCAACCTGATAAGCTCGAACCCAAATCAGAGAAATGTGTCTTCATAGGATACCCAAAGGAAACTGTTGGGTACACCTTCTATCACAGATCCAAAGGCAAGATATTCGTTGCTAAGAATGGATCCTTTCTAGAGAAGGAGTTTCTCTTGGAAGAAGTGAGTGGGAGGAAAGTAGAACTTGATGAGGTAATTGTACCTTCTCCCGAATTGGAAAATAGTTCATCACAGAAATCAGTTCCAGTGATGCCTACACCAATTAGTGATGAAGATAATGACGATGATCATGAAACTTCAGATTAAGTTACTACCGAACTTCGTAGGTCAACAGAGTACGTTCCGCACCAGAGTGGTACCGTAATCCTGTTCTGGAAGTCATGTTACTAGACCATGATGAACCTACGAACTATGAGGAAGCTATGATGAGCCCAGATTCCACGAAATGGCTTGAGGCCATGAAATCTGAGATGGTATCCATGTACAAGAACAAAGTGTGGACTTTGGTTGGCTTGCCCGATGATCGGCAAGCCATAGAGAATAAATGGATCTTAAAGAAGAAGACTGACACTGACAGTAATGTTACTGTCTACAAAGCTCGACTTGTTGCGAAAGGTTTTCGACAGGTTCAAGGAGTTGACTACGATGAGACCTTCTCACCCGTAGCGATGCTTAAGTCTGTCTGAATCATGTTAGCAATTGCCGCATTTTATGATTATGAAATTTGGCAAATGGATGTCAAAACTGCATTCCTATATGGATTTCTTAAAGAAGAGTTGTATATGATGCAACCAGAAGGTTCTGTCGATCCTAAAGGTGCTAACAAAGTGTGCAAGCTCCAGCAATCCATTTATGGACTGGTGCAAGCATCTCGGCGTTGGAATATACTATTTGATAGTGTGATCAAAGCATATGGTTTTATACAGACTTTTGGAGAAGCCTGTATTTACAAGAAAGTGAGTGGGAGCTCTGTAGCATTTCTAATATTATATGTAGATGACATATTGTTGATTGGAAATGATACAGAATTTCTGGATAGCATAAAAGGATACTTGAATAAGAATTTTTCAATGAAAGACCTCGGTGAAAGCTGCTTATATTGGGCATCAAGATCTATAGAGATAGATCAAGACGCTTAATTGGACTTTCACAAAGCACATAACTTGATAAAGTTTTGAAGAAGTTCAAAATGGATCAGTCAAAGAAAGGGTTCTTGCCTGTGTTACAAGGTGTGAAGTTGAGTCAGTCTCAATGCTCGACCACTACAGAAGATAGAGAGAAAATGAAAGTCATTCTCTATGCCTCAGCCATAGGTTCTATCATGTATGCAATGTTGTGTACCAGACCTGATGTGTGCCTTGCTATAAGTTTAGCAGGGAGGCACCAAAGTAATCCAGGAGTGGATC
Source organism: Triticum aestivum (assembly GCF_018294505.1). Taxonomy (NCBI): domain Eukaryota; kingdom Viridiplantae; phylum Streptophyta; class Magnoliopsida; order Poales; family Poaceae; genus Triticum; species Triticum aestivum. The sequence goes on from NC_057805.1 coordinate 213,466,124, forward strand.
ACTGGACAGCGGTCAAGAACATCCTGAAATACCTGAAAAGGACTAAGGATATGTTCCTTGTTTATGAAGGTGACAAAGAGCTTGTCGTAGATGGTTATGTCGATGCAAGCGTTGAGACTGATCCGGATGACTCTAAGTCACAAACCGGATACATATTTATATTAAATGGTGGAATTGTAGTTGGTGTAGTTCCAAGCAGAGCGTCGTGGTGGGATCTACGTGTGAAGCGGAGTACATAGCTGCTTCGGAAGCAGAAAATGAAGGAGTTCATATCCGATCTAGGTGTAATACCTAGTGCATCGGGTCCAATGAAAATCTTTTGTGACAATACTGGAGCAATAGCCTAGGCAAAGCAATCCAGATTTCACAAGAGAACCAAACACATCAAGAGACGCTTCAATTCCATCCGTGATCAACTCAAGGAGGGATACATAGAGATTTGCCAAATACATACGGATCTGAATGTTATAGACCCGTTGACTAAGCCTCTTCCACGAGCAAAACATGATCAGCACCAAGACTCCATGGGTGTTAGAATCATTACTATGTAATCTAGATTATTGACTCTAGTGCAAGTGGGAGACTCAAGCAAATATGCCCTAGAGGCAATAACAAAGTTGTTATTTATATTTCCTTATATCATGATAAATGTTTATTATTCATGCTAGAATTGTCTCAACCGGAAACTTGGTACATGTGTGAATACATAGACAAACAGAGTGTTCCTAGTATGCCTCTACTTGACTAGCTCATTAATCAAAGATGGTTAAGTTTCCTGACCATAGACATGTGTTGTCATTTGATCAACGGGATCACATCATTAGAGAATGATGTGATTGACAAGACCCATCCGTTAGCTTAGCATAATGATCGTTAAGTTTTATTGCTATTGCTTTCTTCATGACTTATACATATTCCTCTGACTATGAGATTATGCAACTCCCGAATACCGGAGGAACACCTTGTGTGCTATCAAACATCACAACGTAACTGGGTGATTATAAAGATGCTCTACAGGTGTCTCCGAAGGTGTTTGTTGGGTTGGCATAGATCAAGATTAGGATTTGTCACTCCATGTATCGGAGAGGTATCTCTGGGCCCTCTCGGTAATGCACATCACTATAACCCTTGCAAGCAATGTGACTAATGAGTTAGTTGCGGGATGATGCATTACACATCGAGTTAGAGACTTGCCGGTAACGAGATTGAACTAGGTATGATGATACCGGTGATCGAATCTCGAGAAAGTAACATAGCGATGACAAAGGGAATGACGTATGTTGTTATGCGGTTTGACCGATAAAGATCTTCGTAGAATATGTAGGAACCAATATGAGCATCCAGGTTCCGCTATTGGTTATTGACCGGAGATGTGTCTTGGTCATGTCTACATAGTTCTCGAACCCGTAGGGTCCGCACGCTTAACGTTCGATGACGATTTGTATTATAAGTTGTGTGTTTTGGTGACCGAAGTTTGTTCGGAGTCCCAGATGAGAACACGGACATGACGAGGAGTCTCGAAATGGTCGAGAGGTAAAGATTGATATATTGGAAGGTTATATACGGACACCAGAATGGTTCCGAAGAGGTTCAGGGATTTTTTGGAGTACCGGGAGGTTACCGGAAACCCCCGAGAAAGTTAATGGGCCTCATGGGCCATAGTGGAGAAGAGGAGGCAGGCCACGGGAGGTGGCGCGCGCCTCCCCCCTGCCCAATCCGAATTGGACAAGGGGTGGTGGCGCGGCCCCCCTTTCCTTCTCCCTCTCCCCTCTTTCCCCTTTTCCCTCTCCGTTGGAAGGAAGGGGGGCCGAATCCTACTAGGAGTGGAGTCCTAGTAGGACTCCCCCCCCGTGGCGCGCCACCCCTAGGGTCGGCCACCTCCTCCTCCCCTCCCTTATATACGGGGGCAGGGGCACCCCGAAGGTACATCAATTGTTCTCTTAGCCGTGTGCGGTGCCCCCCTCCACAGTTTACGCCTCCGGTCATAGCGTTGTAGTGCTTAGGCAAAGCTCTGTGCGGATCACATCACCATCACCGTCACCACGCCGTCGTGCTGACAGAACTCTCCCTCGACCCTCTGCTAGATCAAGAGTTCGAGGGACGTCATCGAGCTGAACGTGTGCTGAACACGGAGGTGCCATACGTTCGGTACTTGGATCAGTTGGATCGTGAAGATGTTCGACTACATCAACCGCGTTAACCTAACGCTTCCGCTTTCGGTCTGCGAGGGTACGTGGACACACTCTCCCCATCTCGTTGCTATGCATCTCCTAGATAGATCTTGCGTGAGCGTAGGAAATTTATTGAAATTGCATGTTGCGTTCCCCAACATATAGCAATTCTAATTCTTATACGTAAATGACATATTGTTGATTAGAAATAATGTAAAGTTTATTAACACAATAAAAGACTTACTGAAGAATGTGTTTCCAATGAAAGACTAAGGCGAAGCAACTTATTGGGCATAAAGATCTATATAGATAGATCAAGATGTCTGATTGCGCCAAACTGAAATGAGTACATTGACAAGGTTAAAAATGGAGAATGGGATTTCTCCCAATGCCACATAGCATGATGCTTATAAGAAATCAATGTCCTAAGACAGTTGATAAGCATGTGCAGATGAATGGACTTCAACATGCCTCGATAATTGAATCTGTCATGGGTGTTATGATATGTACAAGGCCAGATGCTTCTTATGTACCAAGTGCTAGTAGTAGGTACCAAAGTGATCCTGGATTGGCTCACTAGGTAGTTGTTAATATAATAATATTATTAAGTACCTTAGAATGACAAAGGACATGCTTCCTATCTATACAGGAGATGAAGAGCTCGTTGTAGATGATTACACGAACATCAACTTCATGACTGATGTAAATAACTATCAGCCTATGTTAGATAATTGTTTGGATAGTTACAAGAATGGACACTATTGTGGATTCTATAGCGAAAGAAGAGTATGTTGAAAGCTTCATATGGTTCAAAGGAGGAAGTCTGGATCAATAAATATCTTGATATAGTTGGTGTGATTCTATGTGTAGTGAAACCAATGACACTGTATTGTGAATAGTATTGCCATTCTCAAAGCAAGAGGAATCTAGATCCCATGTATAGACCAGACATAAGAAGGGCAAGGTTCACATGGATTTGAATGTGTCGGACCCGATGACGAAGGCTCTACCAAAAGCAAAGAATGCGCAACGCCAGATAGCCATAGGTGTTAAAGAAACTATGTAAAGTAGATTATTGACTCTAGTGCAAGTGGGAGACTATTGGAAATATGCCCTAGAGGCATTAATATTATAGTATATATATTCATAATTAAAGAGTTTATATTCTATGCTATAACTTCTATGATTAGGGAATGTGCGATTTCAGTGGAAAACTCATATGCACGCGTGGAATGATACACAACAAAATTAGGTTCCTAGTCTTGCCTCTAAGACTAGCTCAAGTGTTGTTGATGATCATGTTTTTCGTACCGGATATCGTTAAGTGTAACAGTAGTCCTAAAACAACATTGAGAGTATGACGTTAGAAGAACGGTCATATTGAATCGAACCAAAACTTGTTTGTTATAATTTGAGAGAATATTGTTAGAAATCTATTGTTATAATACGAAGTGTTAACATGTGTCTTAGTTCCTTAGACCATGAGAGTATCATAGTCACTTCTTACCATATGGTTGACTTTGGGGTTGCTCAAACGTCATCTGTAACACGGTGATCATAACGACAACTTATAGGTTTATCGGAAAGTTTGACAAGGGAGTAGATAACTCAAGAGCAGTGTCGGGGATATACCCCGCGGTATGACCCGGCCGAAAATATGACCCGGCCGGACTTGGCGACTCACCAGAGACCCGGCTGACACTTGGCGACTCACTGGAGACCCGCCCGAGCCTCGGCGACCTATTGGTAACCTGGCGGGCGGGTTAGACGATCGACAGGACCCAACGGCCCGGAAGGCGACTCGTGGGAAGGCCGGCTTATGTTCTGGTGGGCCGGCTTAAGAGGAAAGACATGAGGAATATTTTCCTTACAAGGAATCAAGACCCGAACTTGTACCCGGCTTGAATTAGAAGATAGACTAGTCCTAATCCTACTGGGATTCCACATGTAACCCGCCCCTCCAACTTACATAAGGAGGGGCAGGGCACCCTAAGAAGGGCAAAATAATCTCGAGGGCTAGATACAACTAGAGGAGAGCCGGCTTATAGAGCAACTCCCTCATGAGCATATTGAATAAGACCTAGCCAAAAACAACATGTAGGGTTATTACTGGATGATGTTTCCCGGGGCCCAAAGCTGTCTAAATCTTGTCTCGTGTGCTAATTCGCTTGGACGATCCACACACATCTCTCGTCCCGATCAATCCCTCTCAAGCTACTACCTAGTTGTGTTGGCCTCACGACAAGTCCTCACACTAGGACATATGCGGTGACAAATCCACGACAGTTGGCGCCCACCGTGGGGCAAGCGCACGGCGGTGTTGAGTTCTTGGAGGGAGATCTTTAGGGTTCGAGAAGCTCGTGATTGACTAGATGAAAAAGATCCAGGGAAAAATCGCGCAGGATAACCCGGCATGGGCAAACCTGGGCAAAGTCGGCAGATTCATTATTTGATGATCAGATCTGTCTAAACTGTTGGCCACGAGTTCCACAATTGGAAGAAATTAAGATGACGTCGGATGCGTTTCCACAAGTCGCCGAGTTCATGTTACTGCCATTATTTACGGTCCGAGTTCATTTCCGCTACAAGGTGCTATTATACACCACGGTTGATCGAGAGGGAAAGAGACAAAAGCCATCTGGCCACCAATTAACCGCTCAAAAGGACACCAGATCGAGAGGGAATCAAATCTGAGCCAGCTAGCTACGTTCTTTGTCCGGTTTAAAAAAACAAATAATAAGTGGCACCAGTAACCCGGGCGGGGGTTATCCAATCACCACGACCGAGAGGAGGAGTCGGGCGAGCCTCTGCTTCTTGCTTGCTACGCCAGCGCCTTCCTGTCGTCGTTCTCCGCTTCCACCGGCAGCGAACCGGCAAGCCGCCGCGACCATGCGTTGTGGTTAAGACGCCACCTGGCCAATCCGCCTCTGAGGCATCGGGTCGCCTGCGTCTCCATCGGTTGCCTCCCGCGCGTTCGCTATCTCCGGTGTGCCGACGGCTCCTGCATCTTCTGTAGCTGCACCTTGAACCGCTGCGCCAAGTCGCCTTCATCGACACAGCCGTATGGGTCCGGCCTCCGCTTCGAGCAACCCGGCCACTTGCGCTGCGTTTCGTATCCGCCTACACAAGTCGCCAAGACTGACAAGTTTCCTGCTACTGATTCAATTTGTACGTAGAGATGGAGATCGGTTCCTCTGCAATTTGCGAGGATGGACGCAAATGTCCGCTGTGCTACTACTGTAAATTTGCAAATCACCTCTGTGCACATGCGCTTTGCCTGCTGCGAGCTGCCGGCGCTCCAAGCCGCTGCTGTGTCCTACCTCAACTCGCCGCTACAGCATACTTCGCCGTCGCGGCCTTGCTCCAAGCCAGCCCTGTTTCTGCTTCTGTAGAAAGTCGTGTCACACGGCCCTGTTTCTGACATCCACTGCTCGTCTTCGCCTGCGTGTTCACGATGCCATTGCTACTGAAGGCTGTTGACAGAGGAAGGGTTCGGCTAGGGATTCAATTACTGATTGCGGTTTGTTGCCCCTCCTGATGATTTCAAGATGGCATTGCTCACTTTAGAGTTAAAGTATACCAAAGGCAAAAGTCCAGCCGAGCTGAGGTCTGGATGCCGTTTTGATGCCAAATAACTCCGAAAGAGATTTCTGGATCAGGTCATAACAGTAGGCGACGAGTGCCATTTGAATTTTATGGAACAAGCTAAATACGCAGTGTCAATTAAGCTTGGTTAGAGGCAAATTGGGTGTTGAATACGTAAAACATCAGTCAGATCCCTGTTGGACCAACACTACAAAAAATACACTTCCATGATGATACATGTTTGTCACAGTAGGTCACATTTTCTGTCATGCATGTACATCCATGACAAATTTATGACAGAATCAAGATAGTCATACCTGTGTTGTCGTAGAAGTGTTCCATGACATTACCAAAATTATCATCACTGAAGTGTCCACTTCCATGACGATAAATCGCGCGTCATGGAAGTGCTTTCATCAAGGGTGACCGACATGTGGCATCCAACGTAACGGGACGCCGTTAAGCTATCGGGTCCGATTTTGGATCCGACAACCTGCTAACAGCCCGGACTAATGAGGATTTTCCATGTGTAAAATTCTCATTGGCCGGAGGAAAGACGTGTTGGCTCACCGTTGGGACACATTGAGGGAGTCCTGGACTAAGGGGTCCTCGGGCGTCTGGCCTCTTGGACATGGGCCGGACTAATGGGCTGTGAAGATACAAAGACCGAAGACTTTACCCGTGTCCGGATGGGACTCTCCTTGGGGTGGAAGGCAAGCTTGGCGATCAAATATGAAGATTCCCTTCTCTGTAACTGACTTTGTGTAACCCTAGTCCCCTCCGGTGCCTATATAAACCGGAGGGCTTAGTCCGTAGAGGATAGATACAATTATAGTCATACAGGCTAGACTTCTAGGGGTTTAGCCATTACGATCTCGTGGTAGATCAACCCTTGTAATACTCATATTCATCAAGATCAATCAAGCAGGAAGTAGGGTATTACCTCCATAGAGAGGGCCCGAACCTGGGTAAACATTCTGTCCCCTGTCTCCTGTTATCGTCGACCTTAGAAGCGCAATTCGGGACCCCTACCCGAGATCCACCGGTTTTGACACCGACATTGGTGCTTTCATTGAGAGTTCCACCGCGCCATCCTCAAAAGGTTTGATGGCTCCTTCAATCATCTACAACAATGCTGTCCAAGGGGAAGTCTTCCTCCCCGGACAGATCTTCGTGTTCAGCGGCTTCGCACTGCGGGCCAACTCGCTTGGCCATCTGGAGCAGATCGACAGCTACGCCCCTGGCCGTCAGGTCAGATTTGGGAGCTTGAACTACGTCGCGGATATCCGCGGAGACTTGATCTTCGACGGATTAGAGACCGCGGCAGTCGCTCCCCGTCACCATGATGAATACGACTTAAATCTGTCATTGGACCATACCCAGGAGATAGCACCTGTGACTACTCTGGCCTTAGATCCGGAGCAGATCGCGCCACCCGAAGACGGGAAGCTCAACCCCGCCACGGATGCCGCAGTCCCAGCGGCATTAGAGCTGCACATAGACCCAACCTCGAGTGGAATCTATGTCACCGGAGCCTCGGACTCGTGTCCGGCTACAGGTTCCGAACCATGCGCGTCCACATGCGTCGAGCTCGATCAGTCATCGATCGTTGAATTCAGCTCTGCGGACATCTTCCGGCACTCGCCTTTGGGTGACGTGCTAAACTCATTACAAAATCTGTCCTTAGCGGGGGACTCACAGCCGAATTATATCTGGTTCAAACTGGAGGCTGATGACCGGGACTTTCGCTTCCCACCCACCGCCCACTTCATCGCCACTGTCGAGGACTTAACCGACATGCTTTACTATGGCTCCGAAGACATCGACGGTATGGACGACGATCCCGAGGAGGAGCAGGGCCAAAACCCACCATTTACCGGACGCTGGACGACCACTTCTTCGTACGATGTATACATGGTGGATACACCTAAAGAAACTAATGACGATGACCAAAAAGATCCAGTCGAGGATAAACCTCCTGAGACACAGCCCAGACGCCGGCGTCAGCGGCGCCACTCTAAGTCACGTCGCGCAAAAGATAGCAATACCGACACCCGAGAAAATAATACTTTGGACGATGTCGAAGACAACTAAGACCCTGTTGAGGCAACTTCCAAACAGGAGGAACAGGAAAATGGGCAAGTTAGCCCTGACGAACAACTCGGAGGACAGTAATTACCTTCCACTCTCCGAGGATGAGGTGAGCCTCGACAACGAGGATTTTATCGTGCCTGAGGAACCTCTAGAGCAGGAGCGCTTTAAGCGCCGGCTAATAGCCACTGCAAGGAGCTTGAAAAAGAAGTAGCAGCAGCTTCAAGCTGACCTGACCAAGATCTGCTCAACGATAGATGGACTAATGTCCTGGCAGCCGAAGAATACGGCCTTAAGCGACCAGCCAAAAGTTACCCGAAGCGCAAATTGCTACCTCAGTTCGATGATGAGGCACCGGAGCCCGTACCATCATCGCGCAATGCGGCTAACCGACCACAACGCGGTCGGGACAAACTGGCAACTCCAGCCGAACACCAGCCCGCCCCACCTCACCATAAAGGCAGAGATAAAATAGCTCGGGGTTATACATATGACCTTCGGGAGGACTTAGGCAGTAGAGCAGGACATACCAGATCGATCTACAGATCACGAGGACGAGCCCCGACATGCGGCGACGACTATCTACTCGGACGCAACAAGCCTAGTCACGCCCGGGCCAAAAACCGCAGACGGACTCCATCGGAGCTATGTCGCGATGTGGCCCAATATAGAGGCGCCGCATATCCTCTTTGCTTCACAGACGAACTAATGGAGCACGAATTCCCAGACGGATTTCAACCCATGAATATCGAATCATATGACGGAACAACTGATCCCGCGGTATGGATCGAGGATTTCCTTCTCCATATCCATATGGCCCGCGGAGATGACCTCCATGCCATCAAATACCTGCCACTAAAACTCAAATGACCAGCTCGATACTGGTTAAACCGTCTGCCGGAAAACTCTATTGGCAGCTGGGAGGACTTGGAAGACGCCTTTCGCGACAGCTTCCTAGGTACATATGTCCGGCCGCCAGACGCCGATGACTTAAGTCACATCGTCCAACAGCCCGAAGAGTCAGCCAGGAAGCTCTGGACCAGGTTCTTAGTTAAAAAGAACCAAATTGTCGACTGTCCGGACGCGGAAGCCCTAGCAGCCTTCAAACACAACGTCCGGGACGAATGGCTCGCCCGCCACCTCGGTCAAGAAAAACCAAAATCCCTGTTAGCCCTTACCGCTCTGATGACCCGCTTTTGTGCGAGAGAAGACAGCTGGCTCGCTCGTAGAAGCAACAACGCCAGCGATCCGGGCACTTCCAAGTCCGAGACGGCAATGGCAAGCCACGACGCAGTAAACACAAACGTCGCAATGATAATGAAAGAACGCATGACACAGCGGTCAACGCCGGATTCAGCGGCCCCGAACCTGGTCAACGGAAAAAATCATTCAAGGCAAACAGAGACGGACCATCCAATTTAGACAAGATATTGGATCGGCCCTGCCAGATTCATGGCCACCCCGATAAACCAGCTAACCACACCAACAGAAGCTGTTGGGTCTTCAAGCAGGCCGGCAAGCTCCCGAACACAAGGGGAGGCGGCCGCCCGGTGATAGCAACGACGAAGAGACTCACCAACCAAATACCGGGGGTCAGAAGCAATTTCCCCCGAAGTAAAAACAGTGAACATGGTATACGTGACACACAACTCTACAGGGAAGCAGGAGAAGTACTCCCTCCGGACTGAGGATCATACTACGGCAACCTCAACCGAAGTACAAAGCGGTCTCATTAAACCGCATACCTTGTCGGCCATTAGGCCACAGGTCTCCATTCAACAGGATCGACCAGTTTCGGAGCTGCAGTAGCAGTTCAGCTTCCGTCATCCGCCTCATATACCCGCGAAATCTGTACCACGCATACATAACTATGCACTTCAAATACCCTGCGCATCGGCGGAAGCACAATACGGACGGGCCTACAAGTACTCCAATAAACTACTTCCTTTTTCTTTTTCTAACTACTCTTTCTTTTTTCATTATCCTTCGCCACAGGTGGCTCACAAGGCCGGTCATCTCACAGACTCTATCGGAGTTTAGCTTCGCACATTTACCCAAAGGCCACTCCTGTTAAGGAACCCCTTCACCAAGGAATGGCGACACAGACGTGCGATAGGAGGTCCAAAATAACTTTTTGTAGACTGCACTCTCTATTTTGCGAGCCTGTAAAGTGCATGTTTCCTCAGCCGTCGACCCCTGGCATGTCAAATAGCCGGGGTTGTGGCGTTATTATCTATAAATTGACGATTGGCATGTCACTCAGGTTCCAGTGAACATAGTTCGTATCCGGCATTCACTTTTCTATAAAGAATTGAATTTTGCTCCTTTGGTTGTTTCACACACCCACCCTGGCATAACTTGCCACGGGCTTGGCATGGGAACAAAATGAGTTGCCAACAAAGTCCGAACAGCTTTATAGCATACTTTGGCGTCGCTAGTTCGGCCTTATATGCATCAGCTCCGAATCATGTCTTGTGTCAATAGTTGGGTTGCCCGGCTCCTGTGCTTACTACCTTACGTTCCGCTCTATCGGCTAGGGTAGAAAAGGGAGAACTACTGCGATTGTGTTACCGGTTCATCTGGTCAAACACCTCAGTAGAGAAAGCCGAAAACTGACTGTCATGATGCGGCGAGACCTGGTCAACCACTCGATGACTTAACGGAATCTTTCGCGATTCCCCCGTATTACTCAAAGGACCTTCTTTCAGGTCATACATGTAACGCACCACATTGGGATAACCGCGTACATAACAGGGTCTATATCGTAGATCCACCATAAAACTCCTATGGCTAAGTGAAAGTGTTAACGCCCTATAGTCCGATTGCCTAGTTCACCGCATTGACACCTCCTTTATGGACCAAGAAGTTGGGTTAAGAGTGATCAATTGCTTTTCGGAACACCCCTATAGTTTCTACGAGGGGGCTGAAGCCGACGACTAGAAAACTTTCAGATTATATAAAAATGGCCGCACAGGAGGAATCAAAGCTTTTAAGCAACTTTAAAATGAAAAATAGCCTTATTATTTCATAATATTGTCTTTTACAATTTCAATACATATCACTCGAATATCATGTCTTTTGAGCACTGACCCTCTATCAAGCGGGCACCCTCTAAGACATCCTCGAAATAATGCCCTGGTGCGTGGTGGTCCTTGCTCTTGGGTGGACTCTTCGCTGCAACGTCGGTGGCCTTCATCTTCTCCCAGTATGTCTTGACACGGGCAAAAGCCATCCATGCACCTTCAATCCACGGCGACCGCTTCACGGCGTCGATGCGCGGCACCACATCAACAAGTCACTGCACCAGACCAATATAACTATCCAGAATTGGCTCGGACAGCCACAGCCGGACCAGGACGGCCTTCATGGCAGATCCGGATATCTTATGGAGCTCTGCCCACTGGGCCATCTATTCGTTCAGCAGCAGCGGACGCTTTGGCATGCTGAATTGCGACCAGAACAGCTTTTCTGTTTCCCGTCCTTCTTGCGCTTGGAAAAACTGCGTCGCATCGGAGACACTCTTCGACAAATCCAACAATGCGTCTGGAGAACTCCACACTTGATTAAGCGGGGCATAATTAGGATCGCCGAACTTATTTTGTAACAAAAAGGGCTTACCAGCCACGAACTCCCTAGCTTGCCGGATCTCCTCCTGGGCCGCTCTAGACTCGGACCGCGCCTCTTTCGCCTCTCGTAAGGCCTTGTCAAGATCAGCCGTTCTGGCTATATTATCCTTCTCGAGAAATTCGCAGCGGCTAGTGGCATTCTTTAGGTCAAGCGCCATCGTGGATATTCTCCCCTCGTATTGGTGCCGAGCAGCCTGTTCGGCCTTTAACTCGGCAGATGCCTTTGCGGCAGCCGCATTACTAATTCGGGCCTGCTCCTTGGCCCGGGCTAGCTCAGCCCGAAGGATCTGACTGCGGTAGCACCATCTACAGACATGTATATCTCATTATACAATTCTTAGCGTCATGCTTATATTGTAAGCACGTGCATATTATGACTGCCCCAGAAACATACCTTGCGCCTCGTCAAGCCACCTGTTGATAAGCGTGATGTCATTATCCGACTCATCAATCTTCCGCTGCAGATCTGCAACCTCTGTAGTCCGGACAGTCGCCAGGTAGGTAACAGCCTGTGTTCCAATTAATCAGATTATTTCCTGGTCATATCTTTTTTGATCCTCTGACCGCCTCCCTTGGGAAGCCAATCAGAGTCTCAGGGGCTACTACCTATACACAGGTGCAGTTTGTGAATAAAACACCATCAAAAAATTTACAGTACCAACCTCGAAGCCTCTTAGCAGGCTCGTGAAGGCCTCATTCAATCCGCTTTTCGCGGACAGGACCTTTTCAACCACCGTGCCCATCAAGGTACGATGTTCCTCTGAGACGGACGCCTGCTGCAGCATGTTCGTCAATATATCCGGCGCTTCTGGATCTCCGGAAGCTGCTGTAGGAGTACGGCCTCCCTTTGAAGGGATCCGTTTATTCATCCCTAGAGTTGTTTCCGGCTGTAGGCCGGACAGTTTGGGGCCTTCGTTGTTGGCCCCCGGACTCTGGGCTACCGAAGTATCACCTTCGGATTGTGTCTTCGTCATCCCTCGCGCCACTTGTTGATTAGGAGAGACTCTCCGCGATGACACCTCAAAGTCGTCCGCCCTATTGGGCGAGGAGACCAGTGGAGGTGTCTCGCTTTCCATCATCTCCGGGAGAAGATCCCCCGAGGAACAGGATTGTCGAAGAAGACTGTGTGTCGAGGTGCAAAAAACATATATTCTAGATGTTACCTTGGTCGCAAGAAAGGAACGGGATATGTTTAAAACACCCTTGTTTACTTACGATTTGCCCACAGGTTTGTCCTCTCTGTGGGACTGCGCGATGATGTCGTCCTCCAAGCCCGAGCCCCCCAACAGAGGCATCTTGCCTCGCTTAGGATCCTTTTCCTCCCAACCTTCGGAGGCGGCCCTTTTCTTTCCATGGAGAGAAGAGACATTGACATCTCCTTCACTTTTGTCTTCGGACGATGGAATCTTGATTCCCCCGGACACAATGTCTCATATACCTTCGGGATGGAGGCCACCTTTGGTCCTCCCACTCTTCGCCTTGTCCTCCTTCACAGGCACCTGATGCGGTGCCGGGGCCAGCATCCTTGTTAGCACGGGATCCGCTGAGTCTTCGGGAAGGGGACCGAACACCTAATTCGCTCTGCTTTCTTTATCCAGCCCTGGAAGAAGATAGTTTGCTCAGTAACATATTACGGCATACTTAACTACAAAGTGTTCGGAAGTCAAGTGCTTACTAAGGTATCCGGATGGTTGCAGTGGAGGCCGATGTCCTCGGTGGTGTCCGGCCACTATTTTCGTTTCCCGAAAAACAACTTCCACATTCCTTTGTGCGTAGTGCCAAAGAAGTGTTGGAGGGCCCGTGGTCCTTCCGGATTAAACTCCCACATATGGAGAGGCCTGCGCTGGCACAACAGGGCTCGGCGGACTAGCATTACTTGAATCACGTTGACAAGATCGATGTCCTTCTCAAGGAGGGTTCGGATGCGGCTCTATAGAGTCTGCACACCATCAACTGATCCCCAGTACAGCCCCTTATTAATCCATGATGCAAGCTGTAATGGAGGGCCAGAACGGAATGCAAGTATAGCTGCCCACTTGGTACCGCGGGGTTCCGTGATGTAAAACCACTCCCGCTGCCATTGGTTGGAAGTTTCGGTGAAAGAGCCTTTTGGCCAGAGAGTGTTGGTAAGCTTTCTTACTACAACACCGCCGCACTCCGCCTGTTCCCCGTCGACTACCTTCGGCTTCACACTAAAGGTCTCGAGCCATAAGCCAAAGTGTGGGGGGATTCAGAGGAAGGCCTCGCACGTCATGATAATCGCCGAGACGTGGAGGAAAGAATCTGGGGCTAGATCGTGAAAATCTAGTCCGTAATAAAACATGAGCCCTCGGATGAAGGGGTGAAGAGCAAATCCTAGCCCTCGGAGGAAGTGAGAGATGAATACGACCCTCTCATCAGATCTGGGAGTCGGAATAACCTGTCCTTGAGCAGGAAGCCTGTGGGGGATCTCCGCGGTCAGGTATCTGGCCGCCCGAAACTTCGCAATGTCCTCCTCTGTGACAGAGGAAGCCACCCATCGGCCCTGTGGGCTGGGTCCGGACATGATTGGGAAGCTTGAAGCAATGAAGTCGAACCTTGGGTGCTAGAACTCGGGGTTGGAAAGGCTGAGGAGAGGTTTGGCGTAAAAAGAGACGGCCCTTGGCTCCTTTATAAAGGCAACGGGCATCAGATGCCTCCTCCTAAGCCGGAAAACCTGCCTATTCCTAAGGAATCATCCCAATGGGACGATTGGGTTACCCACGCTCGTATTGATGAGAATCCCGCAATAAGGGGACATGATGGTGATTACATAGCCTCCTTGGCGACTAGGCGACTCCTAGGCGATTTTGCGCCGGTGGCCACTCCGGCCCCGGCGGCCACCCTTCCGGCCGTTGGCCACTCCGGCCACGACCGCCCTGAAGATCTCTGGCCAGTCATGGCCCCTCCCATTCTCAACTTCTTGCGCGGCAAAGCTTTCCAAGCGGAGATGAGAAGAAAGTTTGGGCACCCGGTGGTTTTCTCCCCGGGCTTCAGACAAAAGGAGTTCATCCTAGTGGTATCTTTCTGCCGTGCCACTTTCCGCCTCGATGTCCATACGGTTAGTGTGGCTCTTCATACTTGCTTTGGTGGTTATCCACAGGGCTTTCGTGTTCGCTTTTTGAAAGATAGATCCTTCCAATTCTCTGTGGCTTCTAAATCCGTGGGTTTTGAAGTTTACAATGCGGGTAGAATCGCTAAGAAAGAGTTTGAAATGGTTTTTAATCTTTGGGGCAATGGTGGACCTCGTTGGGTTCAAGAGGAGATCAAGTTTTATCGGGAAGAAGAGGAGGAATGGTCACCAGTGGGCCGCAATGGTCGTGTTCTCGCCGGCGGCAACCGCCGTATGGCCTCGCCGGCACGGCGACCGTATCGATTTTCCAATGGCTGTCAGCCCCGGAGCCATCTGCGCTTGACCAACATTCAACATGGTTGAATATACCCAATAATGAGTCCCTTAATGTGCCCCCTAATGCCTCTTCAATTGTCGCCGCTAAGGAGGTGCAACCGGAGCAACGTAGCATTGAGCCGACACGTTTGACGTGTTTTGCATGTGGCATGCTGGGCCACATGGCCAAATTCTGTTCCCAGCCTTGCCTCACTGGGCTCCTACCTCATATCACGTACGACACTTTTGTTGGGCCACCGGAGTGTGCTTGGGCGGACCGGGTGGTAGCAGGATGGTTTCGAGCCCATGGGCCCGCGCCACCAATTAAGGTAGTTTCCTCTTTTGGGGAGCTGGTCTCGGGGCTCTTACCCAATTTCCAACCGAAACGGGTGCTCGTCTCCTCGCATTCTGCTTCACCTTCCTTTGTCTCAGCCACTGTTCAAACCTCAAGCTCCAGCCACCTCGCCGTCTCCGACGAGCAAAACCACCTTCGGTCTTTCACTGAGACCGCCATGGCCAATATTCCTTTTGACCCAGTTCCTTTCCTGCCTAATGGATTCGAGGTGATTCCAGAGGAGGGTCGGCTCGGAGTTTCTCACGCGGTGGTGCCGCGGTGCAGCCCGCACCATGAAGACTTTGGCGTGGCCACCATCCATCCATTGCCTGACCAGGTACTCTTCCCCAATGTCAGAGCAGTTTTAGAGGAATTTCTCGAGGAAGTCATGCATGTGGGAGTTAGATCAGTTCAGAGGTGCCCCATTAGAGAAGCTTTTGTGCAGTTTCAGCATGTCCGTGACAGAGACAGATTAGTCAGCAACAGTCCACATGTCTATGGGGATATTTCAATTACCTTTGTGAAACACAACGAAGGCAGGAACTAGCGCAGTATTTATTTCAATAGGCTCTGCTGGATTATGATTTTAGGTGTCCCCCTTGATTATCAGACCACTGATGACCTAGCTACTGCCATTAGTAAGTGGGGCAAGCTGATTGCTTGGGAGAATGACCCCAGGGAGAAGGGAAGAATCCTGGCCAAGGTGAGAGTGACAGATCTAGTGCATGTCCCTCGCAGCATTAGGTGGTCTGAAGGTGAAACTTTTGAATAAGATGGTTGGTCCGGTTTAGTGGAGATTATTCATCAGGAATTACTTAGAGGGGGGCCTGCAGATGAGGATCCAATTCCTCCTCCAGGTGAAGATCCACACCCTCTGCCTATGCAACCTTTTCATGGCCAGAACAATGAGGCCCTGCAGAACAATGATGATGAGGAGATGAATGAAGAAGAATGGGAGCAGGATGAGCATTGGGCCTTTCAGCAGCCACCAATTCAGCCACTGGAGCAAGAAGTTCAGCAACAAGTCCAAGATATTGGTCAAGATATGCTTGATGACATGCCTATGTAGAATGGTTTTAGCACTACAACCACTGTCTCTGTTTCTGAGGGTGATTCCACTAATCTCAATCATCTGGATGTTGGGGCCACTGTTAGTGAGCTCAATAAAGGTTTGCAATCTCTGGGATCTGGTTTACAGTGCCTCATTAGTGCATATTCTGAAGTTGAGGAGGAGGAAAACCAAGTGTCTCACACCATGGAGCTTGGATCTGGCAGTGCTTCAGCTCAAGACCAAATTGTTGCAGCTCCTGAGCAAACTGTTGCAGTGCAACCTGTTTTTGTTCCACCTACTCACACTGATGTGCTGGTGGGGATGCAAAGGGATATTCATATTTCTGACAGTATGGTGGTTTCTGATCATGGGCCTCAGCACCTGCATATTGAGTCTTCAGCACAACAGCCAGCAGCTTTACCTTCATTAACTCTCAAGGACAATCCAGGTAATAATGGAAATACAAATAAACTTACTTGGCCTGTGCTTCTTGAAGTACATTTTAAAAATTCTCCAGAGGGTGCATCCGTGCTGGTCCTAAAACAATTACAACTTATGGCTGCCTCTTCCTCTAATACAGTGCTTTATGAGGAAGGATTGCTCTTATGGAAGAAGCACTTTGCAACAAAAACAGATGAGGACTCGACTACATTCACAGTTCAGATACCAGTAAGTTGGTTCAACTTCATTATACACCTCCTTATGAACCCAGACAAATTTCAATGGACTGTTAATATTCTCAAATCAACAATGTGGGAATTACTGACTGCACCTGGTATGTCTAAGATTCACTCACTTTCCATATTTGTGGTCAATGTCAGGTTTCTGAGCCCCCAGTCTGTCAAACTCAAGCTGCTGGGCAGTCAAGCAGTGAGATTCCTCAGGAGTTAAACCAAGAGCAGGCCCTACTTCTTCCTTTTGGGAATGACAATGCCAGGAAGAGGAGAGGAGGAAAGACACCTCTAGTGGAATCAGAGGTAAGGAGAAGTGATAGGATCAGTAAAATTAATGATGGATTTAAGAGGGCTTCATGCCATACCTCTTCATGTTTAGCTTGCAATGCTACTCCTCCTATTAGCTCAAAATCTATAGTCAAAAACCTGACTAAATCCTTTTGCAAGGTGGCTGAGGATGAGCTGGAGCTGCAACTAAGCAAAAAGCAGAAGAAGAAATCCCAGGAAGGCTTGGACATGGTGCCCATGGACAAGAATGAGGAGGCAGCTACAGCAGTGCAGGAATGATTAAACACTACAAGGAGTGCAAGGCCAGGAGGGGCCTAGTTAACCTTAGGACCTGCTCTAAGTTTATTTTATATGGATTTGGCTTTTGTAATAATTATTGCTGGTCTGTGACTGAGAACTTCTGTATGAAATGGCCTGGTTATGCTCTTAGAACTGAATGCTGGCTACAGTTTGTTGAATGTTGGTCCTTGCAAAGATGCACTTTTTATGCCTATCTGGATGCCTGTGTATTGAATGGTGATAAGTGCTGGTGCTTATCAGTTTGCATCCCTCAAGCTAGTTTCCAATATGAATAACAACAGAAATTGGAATATCCTAAACTGGAACATTAGGGGTATTAATTCTGATAATAAGTGGCTGGTTGTACACCAAAAAATTGAGGAAAGCTCTAGTTCTTTTCTCTGCCTGCAAGAGACTAAAAGGGAGCACTTTGATCTTACCTACTTGAGAAATTTCTGCCCCCCTAGGTTCAATAAATTTGATTATCTCCCATCTCAGGGAGCTTCTGGTGGGTTGTTAATTGCTTGGAATGGAGCTTTGTTTGAGGGTGAGACTATAGTCAAAAACAGTTACTCAGTTTCAATTCAGTTCATTTGCAAGTTGTCCCTAAAAACATGGATTCTCACCAACATCTATGGCCCATGTATTCCTAGTGAGAAAGCTATCTTCATTGACTGGTTTAAGAACATACACATGCCAAATGACATTGAATGGATTATTATGGGAGATTTTAATTTTATCAGAGATCCTTCTGACAGAAACAAACCTGGAGGTGATGTCAATGAAATTCTATTGCTCAATGAAGCCATCAGTAAACTAGGGCTTGTGGAATTGCCTTTGAAAGGCAGAAAATACAGCTGGAGCAACATGCAGGACAAGCCTCTTTTGGAAAAGCTGGATTGGATCTTCACCTCTACTACCTGGATGACTGCATTTCCAGACACCTTGGCCATGCCTCTTGCTAGACCTACCTCTGATCATATTCCCTGTGTTATGAGAATTGGTACCCTGATCCCTAAATCTAAAATTTTCAGATTTGAGAACTATTGGTTGCAACACAGTGACTTCAAGGAAGTAGTTGCCAATGCTTGGAATATTCCTGTTGGGCATTCTGATTCTGCCAAGAGCATCAATGCTAAATTCAAAAATCATAGAAGGGCTCTAAAGCATTGGGCCAAAACTCTCAGCTGTCTCAAGAAAAGAATTGAGAATCTGAATGAGGTCATATTCTTTTTTGATCTGGTTGAAGAATTCAGAAATCTTAGTGATTTTGAATGGAATTGTAGGAATCTGTTGAAAGAGGAACTCCTCACTTTGCTCAAGAACCAGAGGGTTTATTGGAAGCAAAGAGGGAAAATTAAAGGGGTCAGATTTGGGGATGAAAACACAAAATTCTTTCATACCAAAGCAACAATTAATCACAGACATAATCACATTGCTATGCTTCAGAATGAAGACCAGGTGGAATTCACAGATCATGAAAGCAAAGCTGCTTTGTTATGGGAATCATTCAGGAAGAGATTGGGGACAACTAAAGACACCCACATGCATTTTTATTTGCAATCTTTGTATGGCGCAGTTTCTAACCCACAAATTTTCACTGATCTGGAGAAGCAGTTCACTACTGAGGAAATTAATGAGGTCATCAAAAATCTACCTTCTGACAAATCCCCTGGTCCTAATGGTTTTAACAATGAATTCATTAAGGCTTGCTGGGATATCGTTGGTGATGATGTCAGGAAACTTATTCATGACTTTTATGATGGAATGTCAATTTGGAAAGTATCAACACCTCTCACATCACACTCATTCCAAAAATCACAGCTCCAGTTAATGCAAATGATTTCAGACCTATATCACTGTTGAACACATGCCTGAAGATCATCACCAAACTACTGGATAATAGACTGCAAAAGATTATTCTCAAAATTGTGCACATTAATCAGTATGGGTTTCTAAAAGACAGAGCAATTCATGACTGTCTTGGCTGGGCTTATGAGTATCTACACCAGTGTCACAAATCTAGAGAAGAGATGGTGGTATTGAAGCTAGACTTTGCAAAAGCTTTTGATTGCATTGAACATAAGGCAATTATTGAGATTCTAAGGGCTAAAGGATTTGGTGAGAGGTGGATCATGTGGATGGGCCTCCTTTTTAACTCTGCTTCTTCTTCTGTGTTGTTGAATGGAGTGCCAGGGAAAAAGTTCTACTGCAAGAAAGGAGTTAGACAGGGTGATTCACTACCCCCTCTGCTTTTTGTAATTGCTGCTGATCTCTTGCAATCTATTTTAAACAAGGCAATGCATCAGGGGCTGCTTACTTCACCTTTGCAGTTCAACTCCTGTCCTGACTTCCCAATAGTGCAGTATGCTGATGACACACTCATCCTTCTTCAAGCTGATGCTAGACAGCTAGTGTTTCTCAAAGCTATCCTGAATACTTTTGATGATGTCACTGGCCTCAGGGTTAATTACTCCAAGTCTAGCTTGATCCCCATCAATGTCTCTGAGGAAAGAGTGGAAATCCTAATCAGAACTTTGAGTTGCAAAAAAGAAACCTTTCCTTTCACATACCTTGGGCTGCCTCTGGGTTTGTATAAACCAACTATGGAACAGTGTCTGCCCCTGGTTAAGAGAATTGCTAATAAGTTGCTTGGTTTGGCCACTTTTATGACTCAAGCAGAAAGGCTCCTCCTTGTCAAATCCATCCTGGCTTCTTTACCAATTTTTGCAATGTGCTGCCTGGATCTACCAGAAACAATTACAAAACAAATCAATAAATACCTGAGGCACTGCTTATGGAGAGGACCTGACCCAGAGGATCACAGGCCTGCTATGGTGAAATGGACTGTGGTTTGTAGACCAAAAAAATCAAGGAGGTCTAGGAGTGAAAGATATTACAGTTCAAAATCATGCACTTATTTTGAAAAATCTGCACAAGTTCTACAATAGACAAGACATCCCTTGGGTTAATATGATCTGGGAAGCCTACTATGCAGAAGGACAATTACCAGGACAACAAACAGTTGGATCCTTTTGGTGGAGAGCAAATCTAAAGCTCATTGATCGGTTCAAATCAATGGCAAGGTGTAATCTTGGTGATGGGAAATATGCTCTACTCTGGACTGACTTATGGCACTCTTCATGCCTACACCATAGTTTCCCACACCTATTCTCCTTTGCTAAAAACACCCACATCACTGTCTTCCAGACTCTGCAGACTGAGTTTCTTGAAGACCTGTTTCATCTTCCTCTCTCAGTGCAAGCTTATGAGCAATTTTTACAATTGGAGAACATTTGTGAGGAACAAAGAAACCTGAATCTTGCACATTGTAATGACACCTGGTCATACATTTGGGGTTCTGAGAAGTTTAGTGTTGAGAAGGCTTATACAGTTCTGCTTGGGATAAAGACAGTTCCTCCTCAGTTCCAATGGATCTGGAATAGCTCTTGCCAGCCAAGACACAAAATTTTCTTCTGGATGTTACTTCATGACAGGGTTAACACCAGAAATCTCTTGAGAAGGAAAACATTATACTTGGAGACTTACAACTGTGCACTCATGGATTGTGGCCAGGAGGAAACTCTCTTTCATCTTTTTTTGGGATGCCCTTTTGCTGACAGATGCTGGAGTTACATTTGCCCAAATAGAACTAGCCCACTCTCCATATGGGAAGCATTGGAAGATATGAAGGATAAACTCAGACTACCTTTTTCATGGAAATAATCATACTTGGGGCTTGGGCTATCTGGATTTCAAGGAATAATATGATTTTCAACCAAATCCAACCATCATTTCAGGCTGGAGAGCAATCTTCTTTCAGTAGTTACAATGGCTGAGGTACAGAATCAAGAAGAAATATGCTCCTGAGTTCCATACCTGGTTGGACAATCTATTGTAATCTTCTTTTGTTGTTTTTTCTTCTTCTAGTTCCTTAGCTCTAGTTTTTTTTCTTCTTTTCTTTTCTCTCCTTTTTTCTTCTTCTTTTCATCTGTGTCTTAGCTCAAGCCTTTTGTTTCTTCTGTATTAGACCTTTTGATATATTTATAAAGATTGCAGTGGGGCATTGCCTTACTGTGTATAGTCAATAAGGGGACATGATCTCTGCTTTGACAAGATGTGCCAATAAAAACCACGCCTCGAAACATGGAACGACGGGACAAGAAACGGTTCGAAATAATGACCGGACAAGTGTGATGTCACGTTAAAAAAAGTTGTCAGCAGATTGGACTCGTGAAATATTATACTCTCTGCCGTTGTGTGGTACTTATGTTGTAGATCCGGACACGTTCGATGCGTCCGAAGACTATGTTGGAGTATTCGGGAAAGGGAACCCACCTTGCAATGCCGAAGACAATCTGCGCGCCGGACACCTCTTCATTGAAGCCTGGTTCAGGGGCTACTGACGGAGTCCTGGACTAAGGGGTCCTTGGGCGTCCGGCCTGTTGGACATGGGCCGGACTAATGGGCTGTGAAGATACAAAGACCGAAGACTTTACCTGTGCCCGGATGGGACTCTCCTTAGCGTGGAAGGCAAGCTTGGCGATCAAATATGAAGATTCCCTTCTCTGTAACCGACTTTGTGTAACCCTAGTCCCCTCCGGTGCCTATATAAACTGGAGGGCTTAGTCCGTAGAGGATAGATACAATTATAGTCATACAGGCTAGACTTCTAGGGTTTTAGCCATTACAATCTCGTGGTAGATCAACCCTTGTAATACTCATATTCATCAAGATCAATCAAGCAGGAAGTAGGGTATTACCTCCATAGAGAGGGCCCAAACCTGGGTAAACATTGTGTCCCCTGTCTCCTGTTACCAATGACCTTAGACGCGCAGTTCGGGACACCCTACCCGAGATCCGCCGGTTTTGACACCGACACACATGTCATCCATTCATTGGACAGGAGACTTGGTCAAAAGGTAACGGGTCGGCCCACGGAAAGCCTGTTAACGGCATGTTCGTATATAGCCCATTTACGACCCGCTAACTTACGGCCTGTTACGGCCTATCCGAATTAAGCCCAGTAGCTTCATCTGGGCCTTCCAATATGATTCCAGCCCGTTGTAACTTCCGGCCCATGTATGGCCCATGATGTCTTTTGGCCCATATGAGACCATTTGTAATTCTTGCCCCATTAACGGCTCGTGGTGAATCTGGCCCGCAATGAACAGTGTACCCCTTTATACCCATTAACGACCCATTATTCCATTGGGCCATTTCCAAGCCGTGTTATCTTTTGGCCTTCTCAGGGCCCATTTTTTCTTCGGCTCATTTCCAGCATTCGGTTACTTACGGCCCATCATTGGCCTTTTCTGCCTGTGGGCCAAATTCAGCCCGTGGTTACAATCGGCCCGTTTGCGGGCCGTTACTCCATTGGGCCGTTTTCATGACGTCATCAAATACGGCCGATTAACGACGGCCTGTTATTGTCGGCCCATGAATGGACGATTCCAAATCCAGCCCGTTTACGGCCCATAATGTGGTCTGTTATTGGCCCATGTTTGGCCTATCGATCATACGGCACGTAGAAGGCCCATTGATGCTATGGCTCGTAGAAGGCCCATTGATGCTACGGCCCGTAGAAGGCACATTCTTTCTACGGCCCTAAGAAGGCCCATTGTTTCTACGGCCCGTAGGAGGCCCATGGTAACTACAATAAATATGTAGCCCATGGTTATTGTGGCCTAGTTTTAAAAAATAGGTTATTGCGGCCACTAGCAAACCGCGGAAAAAGAACTGCACTGACTACATGCAAACAAATAAACAGGACAACAAGGAAATAATAAGCGAGCAACTTACGCTAGGCTATCACGGCTATTACACATATTACATCCACTGGGCATCAAAGTTCACCACCAGTGCAAATATAGGGAACAAAACAGCATATCATATACAATGGTTGTCAAAGTTGGCGACCAGTGCAAATAAACGCCGCAGCAAAACAAGTCCAGAACTGAAAGCACTTCAAAAGAGCTCAAGAAACAATATCCTAGGTACCCATAATGCTGGCAAGATGCTTAGCAAGCTTATTAACTTTCTCTTGTTTGGCGCTTAAATCCTCCAGCACTTGCTGTTGCACCAGAAAGTATGCATCTGAATTCTGCATGGACTTCCTCAGTCCTTCGGCTTCCTGTCGCATAACATCTGATCGATGTCTTTCAACTTGAAGTTGAGACTCAAGAAGCCGAACTGATTCAGGCAGCGAGTTCGAAGAGCTGGTGCGAGCAGTAGTAGCCAGTAACTGGAACACTACATCAAGACAGGACTTTGGGGTTGTCTCAGTGTCTTCAATATAGTATTTATCAGCTTTCTTGGAGACCAACAGGGATGTCTCACTATCTTGAACCTTATCTGCATTACTTCCTTTACCATTGCATAACGGGGTACTCTTCTCCAATATTTCATCCGCGTTCTAAAAGAGAAACAAACAAACACATCACAGGTTTACAATGTAGCATATGAAACTCATTTTGGTAAACCGGTTCAGTAGTAAGGTGGACAGGATAACAACACGAAACAAACATATATCAATGTAGTATGGTCACTGTATGGTCTATATCATTCTAGTTTATGTTGCCAAATCAAGATAGATACAGTTTCAATCATATCTATTTAAGACAAAGCAGCATAGACAGAATGTAAGTGTGGAAAACTACACAGCAATAACAACACTTGTAATGTGCATGGCATGAGAACATAACTGTTTATTCAACTGAAACTGAATCAACATAGAGCAAGTTACAATAGCAAACATGTTAAAGAAACAGGTTTAAAACATATCTGTTGTGCCATTGGAATTTCAATTGCATCCTTCAATTTGAAATTAGTTGGTATGAGTAAATACAGTGATGCAAGAGCAAAGTAGTATGAACCATAGCTACGGAACCTGACCTGAGAACAATTCGTCTTCTGCTTTAAGCGTTGACTTCGGGTTCGGAGTGGTGGTCCTCGTGCTTTGGGCACTGCAGTTGCCTTACTAACTGCTCGTGTTTGGGTACTCTGTGGTGGAGACGGTGATGTGTCAACTGGAACTGGGTTACTATTTGCTGGGATTGGGGTTAGAAGGGGTGTAGCTGGTTCTCTCTCCAACTGGGTAGGGGTACAATCTGCGTGAGTCTGAGTTATGTGTGGTGGGGCTGGTTCTTGGGCAAGTACAACCATGGTTCTATCTGCATCGACAGGTAGCACAATCTTTTCTGAAGATCGTGTTTTTACTCCCACAGATACTGCCATCACCCCCTCCAATTGAAATGGCTGATAAACAAGAAAAGTAATTGAATGTACAGACATTGTAAGATAGACAGGTGCGATGGATAGTAGGGAAGAAAACAGGGCATGAAATAATTCACATTTATGTTGTCTAACCAAACATAATAGCAGGACATAATTTTCACATATATGATGGTTAATTAAACAGGATAGCAAGACACAATTTCAAATGCATGATGGCTAACTAAACAGGATAGAATGACATAATTCAAAATATGATGACTATGTAAACAGGATGAGATGATATAACTATATTATGTCTTTAGAAAATGGGTTGGCATGCCATAATTCAGATACATGTTGTCTTTGTAAACATCTATAATTCAAATATATGATTTATATACTAAGCAAGTGAGCAGAGGACAATCACATATATGATGTGTCAACTAAGGAGATGGCATTAAATATTGTGCATATGATGTCAAAACTAAGCATTGCAATACAACATATGCATGATATGAGTAATATAACCCTGCCAAGTTTGAGCATACACCTCAGGGGGATAATAGGACTGGTCATCTGCCTCTGAATCCTCCTCTGAAGAGCTATCTGTAACCAGCAAGATATCTGCTTCAGCATGTAGCATTGTCTGCTCTGAAGACCTTGTTTTCACTCCAGATTTCTCCATCACCAATTCAAATGGCTGATGCACAGGAAGAGCAGTTGAATGTACAAACATTGTCGACAAATGCAACGAGAAATACAAAAAAAGGACGGCATGATATAATTCACATATATGACGCTTGGCTAAACAGCATGGCATTGCATAATTCACATATATAATGCCTTGCAACAAGATAGCATTGCATAATTCACATATATAATGTCTTGCAACAAGATGGCATCGCATAATTCACATATATGGTAATTAGACACTAAACAGGTGGCATTCACACAAAGCATGTCTAAACTAAGCAAATGACATAGCAATGCAAGATACCATACGCACGATATGAGCAACATAACCCTGCCAAGTTAGAGCATGCACCTCGGGGGGGGGGAATAGGACTGGTCATCTGTCTCTGAATCCTCCTCTGAGGAGCTATCCTTAACCAGCAAGACATGCGCTTCGTCAGATAGCATTGTCTGCTCTGAAGACCTTGTTTCCACTTCAGATTTTTCCATGACCGTGTCAAATGGCTGATGCACAGGAAGAGTAATTGAATGTACTAAAATTGTTGACAAATTTAACACGTAATAAAAAAATGATGGCATGATATAATTTACATATAAGATGACTGGCTAACCAGGGTGGCATTGCAAAATTCACATATATGATGCCTGGCTAAACAAGATGGCATTGCATGATTCACATATACGATAAAGAAACTAAACAGATGGCATTGACACAAAGCATGTCTAACTAAGCAGATGACATATTTGATGTATCCAGTAAGCAATGCAAGGCACCATATGCATGATATTACCAACATCAGCATGCCAAGTTAGAGCGAACACCTCAGGGGGTAAATAGGAGTGGTCTTCTCCTTCTTAATCCCCCTTAGAATAGTTATCTTCCTCTTGATTATGGTTCGAAATGGGTGGAGGGGGGCTGCCTTTGCGCCCACCATGGAGCGACGTCTGCATGAAATTTTATTGCCACGCAAGGCTCGTCTCTTTTGCTCTACATGTTCAGTTCCATTGTGTACAATAACTGACATGCATAGGAATAAAACATAGTGAGATTATGTAAGGAGTGCATGCACAAATCCAGAGTGATGGTAGCAAACTGTGGATAGACCCAAAACCAATGATAGCAGGCAGATAATAGCTTTAGTTAAAAAATACAGATAATGGCTCCTTTAATGTTTGTTTGCACCCAACATGAAACTCATAGTAGACACCCGAGATTAACCAGATAGTAGACAGATAGTACTGATTGCTGCCCCAATATGTACCCCACAACCATTTAAAAACTCAAGTTTCAGCATTAGTTTGGACCTGACTCGGAGTCTAATAGGTGAACACGACGATAAAGTAGCATGTCATCATATTAAGCGATGCATAACGTAAGCAGACACGGAAGAGTGCGACCTCTCTTGCGGACCCGTGTAGTCCTCAAGGTCATCTGCTCAGTTGATGATGGTAATGCAGTTGTCGTGGCTGCCGGCGGCGGGGAAGAAGATCTGAGGCGGCGAAAGACAGTCTGGAGAGCGGATCCCTGCTGTGGTGAACCCTTCCGTCGTTGGAGCAGCTGAGCTGGGGTGGAACACAGCGCAGCAGGAGCAGGACAAACCACACAAGGTTTTCTTTGACACATATCTGTAACAGAAGTAATTGTGTAAGGGCTTGTTTGAATTTGAGGATTCTAACAATGCAGGGATAGGAAATAGACAGGAATAGGATAGGAATGCACGTGCAAAACAGAGAATTTAAAAACACAGGATTTATGCCAATCTGGGTGTTTGATTCACAAGAATTGGAAGATCACAGGATGCAAAGAAGCAAGGTGAGATTAAGTCAAACCACAAGAAAATGTACGGTTATAATGCTATTATGCTACTATCTCTTAGTCTTGTGCTTCATGAATAGGAATTTGAAAAGGAGGACAAGTGGAAATTAAAATTCCTACGGTTTTTCTTTCAAGGAGACACTAAAGGAACAAATCCTACAGTTTTCCTTTGCTCCATTCCTTTGAACCAAATTCATGAATAGTAGTACCATAGGAAACTTTCCAATTCCTATGTTTTTCCTTCACTTTTCCTTTCAAGCACTGGCGATTCTAGTAGGCAGGCTTGAGCAAGGAAGAGCCTGCACTCAAAAAATGTTTTTGTGCTACTTCTATTACTTTGGACCCAGGCCACTGCCCTACTAGCTCAACTCCCAGGCCCATCGACAAATGCACAGCTCAAACGCGCAGAGATTAATAATGATGGCGTTCAAGAGAGTCCATCACGGATAGCTAAGTTGCCTGGTACCTCACTGCTTGTCATATAGTAGGAGGAACTAATCGTATTTCACGTTACTGCGTGTGCTCAGTGGACAATATATATAACATGTAGAGTAAAAAAGAGATGCAACAAGTGTACAACCTCTTTGGCGAAGCCATGTTGATCTCAACATGATTGGGTTGGTCGGTGAGGATGATCCGGCTGACTTGGCTGTCGGGGGAGGGGAAGAAGATCTTAGGCATCTTGAGATGGAGCCCGGGGTACTGCTCCGCTGTGATGGAGGGTTTCGTCATTGGAGCAGCTCTGGTGAGTTGTATGACGCCGAGGCTGAAGTAGGACAAGAGAGACAACGTTAACCTGAGTGGAATTCTAATAGCATCTCCAATAGATGACGTAAAATACTTAACCACAAAGTGCTAGATGTAAAAGACATCAGCCGCTCATCTCTGAACTTAAATTTTGAAACTGAATTTAACTGTCGAAACTGAACTTAACTGTCGAAACTGAATTTAGCTATCGAAACTGAATTGTACTGTCGAAACTGAACACACTAGTAGCAGAAAAGCAGCAGCAGCGCGTGCGAGAGCCGGGGCAGCTGGTCGTGTAGCAGCATCAGGTGAGGCTACATGTCAGTCGACTGACATTTTCATCTTTGATCAGTCAATTTTCCAGCCGTTGGATACGAAATCAAGGGCCTGCAGTTCATCTTCAACCTCCACCCTCCTGAGCTGCCAGCCACCACCGGCCAAACAGCCGCCCCCCGCCGCCCGCGGCCGGCGGTGCGCCGCCTCGCCCGCCCCGAAACCACTCCCCACCGCCGGTCCGCCGTCGCCCCGGCCATCCCTCTAGCCCCCCCTCATGCCGAACTTTTTCTCCGGCGATCCCCACGCCATTGCCCCACCATCGCCGGTGACCACTGCCCCCACCCTGAACCCTAAGATAGATTGTGGGGTACCTCTCCGGCGAGCCCCCCTCCCCGCTGCGGCTGGTTCTTCCTTAACTCCGGCGAGCCCCCCCCCCCCACCCCCTAAAAATCGACTGACCCAAAAGTTGATTCAGTCGACTGAAGTGTAGCTAAATCGGAGCAAATTGCAAGCAAGAGCAATAGCAAGAGAAGTGCAAGCAGGGGACCGAGAGCAAGAGCAGAGCAGCAGCGCGAGCGAGAGCTAAAGCAGCAGCAGCTCCTACTGATGTGGACGTCGCCGCCGAGGGAGCGACGCTATAGAGGAAGTGGCCGGTGATGCCGCCGTGGATGGAGCCGCGCCGTGTCCGCTCGGGACCGAGCGCCGGCAGCACCCTGAGATCAAATTAAGAAGAAAATGCGGCGATTAGTGTACAACCTCTTTGGTGGCGCCGATTAGGCCTCAGCTTCATCCGAGGAAACGGTGATGATGATGTTCTTTCGGTGGTGCAGGTGAAGATGGCGGTGTGGGAATGGAGGTGGCGTGAAAGACAAGGGGAACGTCGGGGCAGCTCCTTGGAGGTGGAGGACGGGGTGGCTGAACCAGCGGGACGACGAGATCGACGACGGATCCTCATCCTGTACGGTGAAGGAGGGACGTTGAGGAGTTGATGTGGACGACGTCATCGGGGAAGAGGCTCCGGCTGGGTGGCGGACGGAGGAGGGTGTGGGGCTTCACGGATTTTCGCGGCCTCGGTGTACGAATGGGTGGCCGAATGGGATGGGAGTGGGGAACCATGGCTTAGGGATGCGCTTGTCTGAAATGTGGGGTAAGTTACGAAAGTACCCCCACCAATTTGACCTAGGTGGTTCTTTCGGTTCAGGGGTATCACGGGCATTTCACGTGTCGGGATTTCACAGGAGGTGGGAGTTTTCGCGCACATTGTAATCTTGGAATAGCAAGGCGCGGGTTGAGATGGAGGGAGTTGTCGGAGCACAACGAGACAAAGATATATCTTAAATATTTCGGGGTAACAAGGCGCGGGTTGAAGAGGCGGGAGTTTCGCAGCATGATAGACAGAGACGCTAGCTTGAAATTTCGGCATAACAAGGCGCGGCTTGAAATTTCGGGAGAACAAGCTTAACGTGTACCAAAAAAAGACAATTCGCACCTCATCACTAGAGAGAGCTATGTCCCGTTTTACTATATTACTAGAAATGCATTCAAATACAACAAAAAACTAAAAAAATCAGGACAACAAACATAACGTGTACAGTACCAAAACAATTTGCACTTCCCTCAACAATAAAAAACAATGTGTGTTGTCTAGCATATGGACTAAATTTGAGTACATTTTCCCTGTTTAATGGGATTGTACTCGGGTTAGTTATACAACCATCTAAATATTATCTTCACAACACATGACATGAATATAGGAGAAGTAAATTCCTATATAAATATGAACTACATGTACATACGATCTCAAATTCAAATATATGTATAGATTTTATGTTGAATTCAAATCATAGTACATGTATGCTCTAGCTAGATGTTCGGAATCTAAACCATGTATGATATACTACGTACAATGTGTTTAACAAGCACAACACACACACAAACACCATTTAGACTAGTAAGGTACACGTGCATTGCACGCATGAGATTTGGCAACCAAATTATGAATAAATACCACATTATAGCATGTAAGCTTTGAGTCATATATGCATGATGTAGATGTTCGTTTAATTCTTATAGTTCATTTCATTCAAAATCATCTAGTTTTTATAAGAAAGCTAATCTATTTTAAGATTCATGGAATTGTGCGTTGTAAGGCATAAAGTAAAAACAAATAATGGCAAATCATGTAGAAAAACATTTGGGCAATTCTGATACGGAAGATTCTAGAACAAAGAAGAAGTGCTTGTGTTTTGAGGTTTGTGCATTATGCTTAAGTTCAACCATGGAGTCTTCTAGATTGTACATGTGGCAAAATCTGGTGGAATCTAGATGATATCCAACGGCCAGTTGTGCTCAAATTTGCCATCTCTGCACCATCGGATTGGCCTCATCCAACGACCATCTTTCAAAGTTAAAGTTATCCGCACACTATATAAAAAATATAAAATATAATATATATAGGGGTATAGATATAGATATGTGATGCGAAAGCCACCCATCATCTCCAATTAGAATAGTGTGTCCATGCACGGATGCAATGTGGCCAAACGATGTCTGCCATCGATATCTCAAATACAAATCAGTCTGACCTTGTTCAATGTGTATACAGTACAACATGCTCGTTTCCAAACCACACCACGCATATCTCAGTTATATTCATGCATGCATGGGTTTCAAACATCATGATCTCTTATTCAAATATTTGAATTCTACTTTACATTGATTATGACGTCACCTAGTCTTTTACACCCACACAGTCATCTTCTCTTTATAATTGTACCATTAACTTTCTCTCGTGCATGCATGCACACACAGTACCAGTCGGCATTATCCATCGCACACATGCAATCTTTTTCTTCAGGTCGGTCTCCCATGCATGCACACACACACACCTCCCCCTCCCCATCATATCGGGCATTCTTTATCTCTCACGTGCATGCGCAACGATCGATGTTCCTCTATGTGTGTGTATATATAGCTAGGTCTTTCACAGTTTTCCACACAAACCGATCAATCTATATATCTAGTGAGGTCTCACCCTCTTTCCCACGTCCACATCGATCAATCTATACCTCTCTATATAGGATTACATAGCTAATACACCCACATTAATTATATATCCAACGTCCCCCTCTCATCATCCATGCCTCCGCTTCATCTCTCAGACGCGCGCACAGTGGCGAAGACAGGGGGCAGCAAGGGCCCTGCCCCCCTAACATCACTATATATCGAGGCTAATATGAATGTGATCATTAGACAATTGCTGGTAAAATGGTTTAAGTTGATGAATTGGCCCTCCTCGTAAAGGATTAGCAATGCTTGGCCCCCTAGCTCATTTATTTTTCATGGCTCCGCCACTGCGCGCAACAGCGAACGTTCTCGCCCCCTCTCTCCAAATATCGATCTCGCACTTGTGCACTCCTTCATAGTCTCCCTCCACTTGGCCCCTCGCACCATCTTCTAGCCCCCACCGGATTTTCCCACATGTACAATCTAGCAGACTCCATGGTTGAACTTAAGCATAATGCACAAACGTCAAAACACAAGTGCTTCTCCTTTGTTCTAGAATCTTCCGTATCATAACTGCCCAAACTTTTTTTCTAGTTGAATTGCCATTATTTGTTTTTACTTTATGCTTTATAACACACAATTCCATGAATCATAAAATAGATTAAGGGCTTCTTTGATTCAAAGGATTCTCAAAGGAATTTTGGAGGATTCTAATCCTTAGGAATTTTTCCTATCTTGGTTCTTTGATTCGTAGGATTGTAAACCATAGAAATTTTTCCATAGGATTCATTTGCACTAGATTTCATAGGAAACATCCCATCCACTCAAACCACTTTGAAAGAATCATGTGTTTTTCCTATGCACAATCAAACACTCGTACAATCCTGTAGGATTCAAGACGACATTCCACTCTAATCCCATGTTTTTCCTATTCCCACGTTTTGGAAATCCTACGAATCAAAGAAGCCCTAGATTTTTTTATAAAACCTAATTTATTTTGAATGAGATGAACTATAATAATTAAACGAAGGTCTACATCAGGGATATATGACTCAGAGCTTACATGCTATAGTGTGGTATTTATTCATAATTTGGTTGCCAAATCTGATGCGTGCAATGCAGGTGTACCTTACTAGTACTTCGAGTATGTGCAAACATGTAAATTAGAATTCCAATGGCACGCTACACAGTGTCTCTCTTACAGTTCATGAAGCTACGTGGCACATCTGGAGGCGTTGTCGCGACCTCCTTGTGTGGATTGATCACAGTGACGTGCTACTGCTTCCAGAAGAATGTACTCGTCCTCTCTGAGCCACACTGGTTGTACATGCACGAAGCGAAGATGTGCACACATGCCACGCACGCACTCATTCCTCGCACACACACGCGAGTACACGGGGCGACACATTTTTGTACGAAGATCCACCCCATGTGATAATTTGACGCGTGTAAAGTCCTTCATTTCATTGATGGTCAATTAATACAGCGCATGCAAATTGAGTGGACGTGAGGGCGGAAGAAAGACATTACTACTCCACTGCGTGCATGCGAGTAGTTAAATCATGGGGTGCCAGTACTTCCATTGGTCTCCTTCGTATTCTGTGCCAATTTTTGACCATATTTGTAAGTAACAGAATATTTATGCATGTCATAAAAAGTGGCACAAAAAAAGGGGGCCAATAAACCAGGACGCATGCAGCATGATCAATTTTCGTCAGGGCTACTGTTGGTGGCCTTTGTATTTAAATATGGACGGAGTGGAGTAGTACTATCTTTATCTTAGCCTCGTAGGGCTCTCCCAGCGCCTAGGCTCGCCTTCCCGCCTCGCCCACCGAATCCCGCCATGGATAATCCCTTAGATCCCAGGATCCCGCGGGCTGCCCTCTCGCTGCGGCCCGCAGCACTGCCGCCATTGAGCAAAACCTGCATGTGTTTTAGAGGGGATCCATTGCTCTAGAATCACAGATCGGTGGCACCGGAGGACATGCCAGGGCTGCGTTTCAGGTGGTGGGCAGCAAGGGCAAATCGGATCGAGGAAGCGTCGCATCGATTGGAGAGAAGTTCCAAGGAGCTGCGCCTGGCGCAGCAAAAGGCGGAGGCGCAAGTCGATCTCAGGGGAGAGATGCTGAGGGATGTCAGCATCTGGCAGCGTCGCATTGATTTCGAGCTAGGGCTAATGGCAGAGATCATATTCACGGAGTCGACTGCGGAGGAAAGAACGCGCATGCATGCGCAATGGCATGAGCAGCCGGTGCAACTGTTCAAATGGGCGGTAGGAGAAGCCAAATCCCGGGACCATTTGCGTCAGCGCCGCTGGGCATGCATCGTAGGCGAGGTGAGTTGCCCTCCTTCCCCGCTAGCGATGCAGTGACCTAGTCGGTTGCTACTCCAGTGAACTTGCAACGCCATGTCGGTTTGCAACCTTGACAATCACTCCATCTATATGTATTGTTTTCCTATAAAAAATACTTGGTCGTTTGGAAAAAGATGGTAATTGATTTATTACTAGTTTTAGAATGGTTGGTCGTGACAATCAACCGAAGCCACAACCAGAAGTCTCCTTCGCGTAAGTACTTTACGGTCGGTCGCACCAATAGACGGTCGGTCGGACCCGCGTCTCACCGAAGGGACACACATCGGCTTGGTCTGACATATACGACCAGTTACATCACTGACTTGTGCGACCGCATTTGAGCAGTGTAGTACTCCCTCTATCTCAGTTTACAAGTCTTGCACGTGTACCTAGGGCATACATTACGAAAAATATATCATTACAAACTTCAAATATTCTATTTTTTAATGATATATTTTTTTATGTTAAACAATTTATGTTCCACTAAACTCATCGGGAGTACTTGAAATTTATGTTCTACTAAACTCATCGGGAGTACTTGAAATTTATGTTCCACTAAACTCATCGGGGGCCGTTTCGGGCCTCGAAACCAAAACCATCAATTAATATTTACCTTGTTCCCATCACATTCCAAAGTACTGGTGCTACAATTAACTGCAAGCATGCTCACACCTACCAGTACGTACCAAACCTGAACGTGTTCCCACTATGCAGGTTTTAGTACTAGTGCTAGTACTTAGGTTATAAAAAGGGGAACTACCTAACCAAAAATTAATCTACCTTCCTCCTCATAAGTCCTCCTTCGTCCGTCCTTGCCATGGCCGGTGTGCAGAGCTCTAGGTCGAGAACTACTCGTAACAAGGGAGCGGCAACCAAGGCTGCGAAAAAAAAGAGGGCTCGCCGCCACGCAGAGACCTCGAAAGATCTCTCACGGGCAGGCGATGGCTCCCAGGAGCGCCCTAGCCGCGGAGGCGAACATGCCGAGCTGGCGGCGCTGGAGTCGTTATCCCTCGACGGCATGCCCGATCAACTCAATAAGCACCTCAATAAGCAGAAGGAGTTCATCCACGGCTTGGTGGAGCTGCTGAAGGAGAGCCTCGACGACGTGCCCGCTGAGCTCAATGAGCAGGGGGAGTTAACCGCCGGCTTGGTGATGCTGCTGAAGAAGAGCATTGCGTCGGAGAAGAAGGCGACCGGCGAAATCCTGCAACTTCAGGAGGACAAGGCGAAGCTCTGCCACGAGCTCGACCTGCTAAAGGAGGAGAACGCGGCTAGAATAAGCTGCATGAGAATAGTAGTTCCTCGATGAAGATGCTACAGGCCCTCGTCATGGAACAGAAGGAGGAGTTGGCGAAGCTCCGCATCAAGCACCCGGATGCTGTCAAGGTACGTAATGCGGCCGTGGAACAGATGATGAAGGCTCGCGTTGAGAAATCCCGCGTCATGGACACAATGAAGAAGATGGTGGAGGAGACGCGCAAGGAGATGGAGGTCGTGGAGGCAATGAAGAAGCAGTTACGACTCTGCGGCCAGCAACCCTTCATGTAGTGAGAGCAGCGCCCCAGACTTGTGTGTGCGTCTTCCTTCTTTTTTGGGGGTGATAATCTTCCTTCTTCTTTTGCTCCGGTGTATCTTCTTTTACTTCAGGTGTTTCGCCGCACGTGTCACCTTCTCTGTGAGGCATGAATAGAACAATGCTAAAAATGAGATGACTGCAAATTAGATCATTCTTTATCGCCAATAGAACAATGCCTCTTGCTAGTAATATATAATAAGAGTAGAGAGTAGAGGATATGGCACTGGGCTGCCGTGTTTCATGCTCCTCCATCGTACTCCAGTGGAAAACTTGAGTATACCGCACGGTTCTTTGCTCCTCCTCAGGTCGTTGGCACATTTATATGAGCAGTCAAATCACAAGGCCCCGCCTTCCAGCAGTAATGAGTCGTCAAATCACAAAGGCCCTCGCCTCCCTTGAAACTGACCTAGCTAGACTGCCCCGCCCTCTAGCCTTTTAAAAAATGTATACTTTTGTACAGTAGTAGGATCGATGGATTGCGCCATGGAGCAAAACTAACAAGATGAAATTAAAGAAAAAAGGTGGTACATATAGAGAGCGCTTCTCGCCAAATTATGCATATAGTACTATTAAAAAGCTAGTACGTGCTTAAATGGGGTACTAAATTCTATTAAAGAAATTAGCATACGTATTTAATTCTTGGGTTCTTATTATTTATGCCACTAGTTTGTGTATCACTACTTAGTTTTGCCATTAGAAGTTACAACTACTCAAAAATACCATCGATCCGTGAGATGCCTGCTAAAAAATGCAATTAGATATCTCAAAAATGTCATCGTTAAGTTAGATGTTTGCTCAAAAATGCCATTCGACATTGTGATTTTCACGTCAAACCCGTTGACCATGCTACATGAAAAAAATAAGCCGATTCTCACAATGATAAGTGTGGCCCCTCTTATCAAGAGTAACCAAGTGAACAATTTTACAGGAAAATAAGAACGCTGTTGGGATCAAGTAGGCCCCACACTTTATTTTACTGTAGTGAGATGGAGGGAGAGCCGGCATGTTGGTCCATCCGTATTTATGTCATTATAACATGGCAAAAGAGATTTGAGTCACAATAATGGTATCCAGCACAACACACCCCTCAAATAAAACTAAGCACCCTGAAATTCTTTGACAACTAAACTGCTGGCTATATGATGTTGGCCATATATATTGTACATATATAATGTGAAGAAATGAGTGGTGGTCGTAGTACTATACCAACTAAAAGATGAACTGTAAGAAATACTAGTATGTACGTACTGAGGAGTTAAAGTAACAAGAAGAAACATAACATAGTTCTGTTGGGGGCTCAGCACAACACACTCCTCAAATAAAACTAAGCACACCAGAAATTAAACTAAGCAACTAATCCGGTAGACACTGCATTAGAACCACCATTAGCAACGACACAGCCACCTTACTCGGAGTCCTCGTCCACGTCCTCGACTTCGTCCTTGTCCCTCTTCCTCTTGGCCGATACTTCTTTGCTTGAACCGCACTCTTGGCTCTTGCTCTTCATCCAACCCTTGTAGATAGTGAAACAAACGTAGCCATCCATTGCAGCATAGTGGATGTGGTCTATATCTAGTACATTACACTGCCATGCACGATGAAACGTGTGCGGAGGTTTCTTCAGTTTACCGTATGAAGGATGAACCATGGCTCCTGCCAGGGTCAGCATTGAAGGCTTATCACGGGAGGACACCAGCCCATTATTCTGGAGGTCGAAGGGTTTTCCTACAACGAGGCCTATCCGTTCCAGGACTCTTATGTCATTCGTAAAGTCTACAGTAATGAATTTGACTCGGCCGCCCTTGAGGAACTTCTTAAATACCTCGCACTCAACGTCGGCATGGCATATGTGGTAGACCAAGCATAACTCATGCACGCAAACCTGGATCACGGCGGGCTTCTTCCTCTCTTCCTCCTTTAGATTCTTCTCTTTTCCCAGGACTATGGTGTACTCAACATCTAGCCCAGCGACCCACTCATCATTTGAGTTTTCAAACATGCATCTGAAGCGATCAAGGCATCCTTCCACGGTCTCGGAAGAACGGGTGTAGATGACGTCGAACTCATCTCCAATGATGGTTCTAATCTTGTACTCACCGCCAACCATGAAGATTTGGGATGCCATGGATTTGGGAGGAGAGTTAGGATTAGTGGAACTACCGTAATGTGAAAGGACGGGATGACTAGGAGCAGTTTATCGATTGTAAAAATGCCGAGTGGGGGGCGCGTGCGAACGGCAGGGTAGTGGCTTGCCTGGTGGATAAATGAATTCATGCATAGTACTATGGGGGCCCAATTAGATGTCATGTCTACTCGACACCCAATTAAATGGCTTTCGATGTCATGTCAAGCGTCGGGAAAATTATAGGTGATACGAAGCTTCCGAGAGCCCTTGGATCTGAGATCGAACGGTTGCATGGCGTGATTCTAGACCTATGGGTGAATATCCTATCCTGGAGGGCTATTCTGCAAATTTTCAGCAACTTAGCATGCGACCGTTCGATCTCAGATCCAAGGGCTGCCAGCAGCCCATATCATGGTCGTGCCTACCACGACCGTCGCCTCGCTCGCGCGGTCGCGCCCCTGGAGATTTAACACGGTGCGTTAGGCTATCTGATGTTGGCATGTCATACATAGTCATCACTTAGTCACTCATACTACAACAAGGTTAGCTATAAGGTTGGCTATAAGAGTATTTTTTTTGTTTACTTCTCTCTATCTCTTTCTTCGTAGTATTTATTGCATTTGCCAAGGAGTGACCTCTTCCAATGAAATGGTGCTTAGATGAGGTGGTATGGGCATTAAATCGCTTAGCAACTCAAGTCCCCAATGCATAGGTGCTTAGTTTTTTGTTGCTAAGTTTGCTTCATCTAGGTACACGTGCTTAGCACCGTTTCTTCCTGGGGTCACCAAACTAGTCTCTCTCTTCTTAATTAACTTGCCACATCAGACTTTATGCCTGTGTGGCAGGCTTAGCACCTGTAGGATCAAGTACAATAGTGGGCTATAAGAGCATCTCCAATAGCTTGTCTATATGGATGTCTATACTTGTTTTCCATGACGTGAGCCCAAAATGGGCGTCCAACTGCTTGTCAGGTCCCTCTTAGATCTTCTTTCTCCAATCTTGTATTAGGGAAGAAGGAGATATTCGCGACTACTGGCAATTTCATCGGCTCAATATTTTTTAGAAAAAAAAAAGATTAAGCCGAATAAAAATAAATCATGACCGGTAATAAGCACAAAACCATCCATTCTGGTTCTACATTTGTTTGAATAAAATGTTTCGCCAATTGCGTGCGTCTAATCAAAAAAGCTTTTCTTATGGTCGTCCAAATATACACATCCTCTAAATCGACCTCGACAATGTCCATGCCTGGACAATGTGAAGGCATCGTCTAAACTCAGTTGTAGTCATGATTTCTCCCTCTCCCCAACGACGGCCCACCTATCATGGTCCGTGTATATAGACGTTCTGATGCAAACCTGGACGTGTATATGAGGAAATCTTTCTAGACCATTGTCTATATGAATATATAGACATCCAAATATACACATGCTATTGGAGATGCTCTAAGCATGCTTTACATGGCATTTTTGCATATGTGGGGAAAAGAGGCAAGGAAAAAGTGGAGGAGTGGGCTCTCAAGCTAGAGCCAGCCTCTACGTGGTGGAGCATCGGGAGAGGCACCTGTATGCAGGTGGTCAGGAATCAGGAGACTCACGCCAGTCGTAGCGCCGCAGTTAAAATGATAATGGCAAGTCAAATCACCGGGCCCCACCTGTCCAGCAGTAACTCGCTGTCAAATCACACAGCCCTACGTTTGCAACAACCTACTCCCTCATCTTCTCGCGTCTCTGTCGAACCGACTAGGTGGAACTGCCCCGCCTACCGTGTGGGAAAAGCCCCGCCCTCAACTTTTAAATAGTACAGTATACTAATTTTGTATCCATGGATTGCGCCATGGAGCAAAGCCTCAAGAAAATGGCGGTACACATGTACGGAGTATACAGCACGCCCGTCGCGTTCACGTCGCACCCCAGACGGTCAGTCGGTCGGTCTGGCACGCCGCTCTCCGAATGGAACACATGTCATATTGTGTTTGCACAAACATGTGGGACCGCAATTGAGAACCGACCATAGGCACACTCCCCGGCCCCGCAAGTCGGGTGAGTTAATAGAAGAGAGAGACGAGCGATAGTACTAGAGAAGTGTTGTACAGACGTTGGTGCCTGGATGATCCCTGCATGACACGAAAGATCAGTTCGTCCATGCATGTGACCAGACTCTAGCAGACACGCCTGGATTGGCTATCGTCTACATATAGTGCAGGCTGTGTTGTACAGGGCTGTAGTTCTGGTGAGAAATCTAAAAAAGGTTTCTTGTCATCTCGCAAAATTAGGTGTCATGTGCTTCGAATCACTACGAGGGTTAAACAGTGACAACTGAGTTCCTCCAAGGCGCTAGTCATGGGGGCCACATGCACGAAGACTACTCGGCTGCCATCTATGTCAAGCCGGCTATGTTAATTAGGGCATCTATCGATGGACCCCTTTTCTATGAGTTTATCTTTATTTTGAGCTTTGATCCTCGTCTAGTTTGTCCGTCGGGATTCATGTTGTCTCCTTTGGGCAGTGAGGTTATGGTTTCTTGTCATGTGGCATTTTTCCGTGTTATATGTTATAATCAGGTGATTCAAATCAAAATCAGGACAACTGCACCTCCCGGGCACGTGCATGAAGACTTCTCGACAGTCATTGACGAGGTCAAGCCGGCTCCGGTAGACAAAAGAAAACTAGTAGTACTCCACTATATAGGCAGGAGCCTCCGCGCTTGCTTGCTAGTGTTGCTCTCTTCACACTGTCTCGTCCTCTCCAGATCTAAACACGACAGCTGTGGCCACTCTCCCTCTCTCTCTTTGCTCACGCTGGTCATAGATCCAGCCGCATCCTCTCCGCCGGGGAAGGTGAGAAGGTGCAACGTTCACGCGGTCGTCCTCGGCGATGGCTCTTACCCACTGCTGGCGCGTCCCGATCAGCGTGCCTTGCCGTTCTCTCCCAAGCACCATTGGCTAGGGACGGCCTCCGACCCCTTCTTCCTAGCTGCCATAGTGTGGGCAGATCCGGCCTCCCGCCGCCCACCTAGCGACATCCCGGCGTCCCTTGGGTATAACTTCCTTCGAAACCGGCCTTGCTCTACTTCCCGAGATCCTGACGTCGCTGCATTTGTATCTTTTACTATTTCTCAGGCCCCCTCGTAGATAGGATCGATCGGCTGTTCGAAAACCACCTAAATTTTTACTGTTAAGAGGTAAAACTAGTTCATGCACTCGAATCTAATACTACTTGGTTCAAACAAGGAAGAAAGGGGGTGGGGGTGGGGGTGGGGGAAGATTTGTTACCTGAATCTAGGACTTGGTCGAAAGAGGAAATAATGGGGGCGAAAAGTAGCAGAGACTGGCTATCCAACTGATCTCTAGGTCTAATAGGGAAATAAAGGGAAACGCAGTACAAACTCAATATAAACCCGATCTATTGGTTGAAAAAGGAAAGAAAGTGGGGACTGGGGGACAAGTTAACAGAGTAAGTCCAGCACTAGATTTCCTCACACGGTATAAGGTGGCTATACCGAACAAAAATGGGACCAACCCAGATATCCTGTTCTGATGTTTGTTGCCCTGAGCCAATCTTATGTAATGCAACTGGTAAAATGTAGCAGTCACACTGCTAAAAGTAAGGACACGTTAAACCAATGTTGCTGGTAAAATGAAGCAATGGCACCATTAAAGTAATGTCATATTTAACGGTTGTCATAGTTATTCCTAATGCCCACACTAATATCTAGTCACACTGCTTTAGAAAGTGCCATTCAGATAAGGAACATGCTTCTTTTCATTTGATGTATGTTTCATCACTTGTTTGTCACCCTCCTTTCCACCTTTTTTGTGCAAACAGAGACATACATTTCACGCTTGATCTTAGTTGAACTACACAAATGATATCCAAATTATAGTTGAACATTCCAGGAGCTTGACAACCAACCTTGATGTTGCTCAATTTTATTGCAACTAATGAAGAAGAAGCTCTGTGGCTTTCGTTTTTTGATGGAAATGGAACCGGGGCAGGAGCCCTTTTCTTAAAAAAATGAAGAAGCTGCTAGCTCATGGGACATTGCTTCATTTTAGGTGAACTGCACCAAAAGGTCCCATGAATTGAATCATCCATGTTGGTGACTGGTGTCATCCCTTCTACGATGGCGTTGACTGCAGACATGGTTCCCATCACGAGGTATGTTCCTTTTTGGTCTGACCGTTTGCCAAAGATCCTGCATGTTGAGTCTTCTCTTGTGCTACTGTTTTGGAACTGCCATGATAAAGCAGTAATGTTATTATTTTGCACCTTAATCTAGTGGCACTATTAATTTGAGGCAATGTTTTGGCACCGCTAGTGGCACTGATTTTTTTATATATATCGAAAGAGGGGGTTTCCTCTGATTTCATTAAAGAAATCCAACCATAGAGAACCATTATCCGACAACATCTCAGTGTAAACGGGCAGTTATGCAACTACTACTAGAACGGACTGAGTACTAGCAGGAGACAAGTTCACCACATAAGCTAGGCAGGTAGGGGGACGCAGCACCAGCTCAACCAAGTTTGGATTACAACCCAAATGCAACCACAGAAACATCAGAGGGGAAGATGGGGACTGAAAGAGCCAGCTTCAGCATCCCAGTCTAAGCACCCCCGGCCTCCATCCTTGCGACGCACGGGACACCTCATTTGCCACCTGCTCGACCCTAGTGCCACTAATAAAATGAAGTAATAATACAGTTAAAATAGAGCGAGTGTCCTCTCTATCATTTCATTTCCAATGTAGATAAAGAAAGTGCTTCTCTTTGTTAGTATATGTTTCATCAACTAGTCCCATTGTTAATGTTTAAGCGTTTCTGCAAACTAGGGTGCTTAATTTTACTTGATCTGCACAAAAGTAGAGATTGGAATGTCTCAAGGCCCCTCCCTTTACTACCGTTGTACACTTATGTTCATCACTGGCAGAAGGTGTATCAGGGAGACTTGGGTCAATTTCCAGTATGAGGCGTACCATATGAGGTGTCGCAGGGCCCATCTCGCCCTCGCATCATGGCATACTATGATACTATCGCAATATTTTCTTCTATTTATTAGTGTATGTTTCATCAACTAGTGCCACTGTAATGTAATCACGCCTTTTCATTATCTGTGCAAACAGGGTTATTCAGCTGCATTTTGGTTGAACTGCACAAATGTACGGATGGAACCGGCATATATGCAGAGTGCGAGGTGCCAAGTAAAAATTACCGACACCAACCCTGCTCCATCTAAGCATTGGCATCCACCACCATCAATGGGATGTGTGGCGCTCACTGTGGACGGATCTTTCTCGGCAGCAAATCCTCTAACCAAATACTAGTAGCTTAGACTTAAAAATATACTAGTAGCTTATATTGGCAGTTTTCTAGGGTGTACTCTTTTCTGAAAGAAGCACCAATCTATTTTTCTTTATTTGTACACAGTGTCACAACTTTGACCCAAAGGTCCAGAGCTATTTTAGGGTGATTGGCGTAGTACTCGGGGACTGATTGTAAGCATGATTTTTATTAGTTGTCACACTGATTGTAAGCATGAGCAGATGGAAGATTAGGTTAGTGCGAAGCTTACCTTAAA
Source organism: Triticum aestivum (assembly GCF_018294505.1). Taxonomy (NCBI): domain Eukaryota; kingdom Viridiplantae; phylum Streptophyta; class Magnoliopsida; order Poales; family Poaceae; genus Triticum; species Triticum aestivum. Next base: position 213,509,014 of record NC_057805.1, read on the forward strand.
CCCTACCGACGCCGTTGAATCGAGGCGAGCGGCGAGGGAACCGTGGAGAACAGCGGGGAAGCAACGTCGCGCCATTTGGCCTCCTCTTGCGGTGGGACAACGAATACTCCTGTGGCTCTGGCTGGCTTTGCACCCTCACGAATGGCACACCGTACTCGATCGATTCGTTATCCTCTGGGTGCTCAACTTTCGACCTCTACGCCCACCACCTCCGCGTGACTTTTGCCTCGGGCAAATCTGTCTGCTCCATCGCCCAGAGGAGATACTCGATGAACTCGAAGGACTACGGAGTGACTGCCGCCGAAGAGTACATCGCCGCCCTCGTCGCCACCGTCTCGCTCTTTCGCATACATTGCCACATGGCCCTCACCGTCCTCGAAATCTCCCACTCATTGTCAAACCAAGTAAGGATCTCCTTCAACATGGCTAACTTTGCCTTGTCGTCGCCGGCGATCTTCCTGATTCGCTGCTGCATCCTCTCCATAGATGTCCTTATGAGTGGTCCGGTGCTAGCTTTGGAAGATGGGAGGAGAGACGGTGGTCTTGCAATAGAGAAGAGGGAGAGGCGAGATGGTGGTTTTGGAATGGAGATGATGGAGAGGAGAGGGGGTGGTTTTGAAATGGAGAAGAGGGAGAGGCGAGACGTTGGTTTTGGAATGGAGATGATGGATAGGAGAGGTTTCCCTGCCTTTCAGTCACTGACAGGTGGGCCCCGCGCTTGGTGGGACCCATGTGTCAGTGTCTCAATGGCAAGATGGGCTACGTCAGGGGATCCTCGTCCGAGGAGAGAGGAGGTGGTTTTGCAATGGAGAAGAGGGAGAGGCGAGACGCTGGTTTTGGAATGGAGATGATGGAGAGGAGAGGAGGTGGTTTTGCAATGGAGAAGAGGGAGAGGAGCGTGCGGCAGCGATTTAGGATTGGACGAGAGGCCCGGCGCGCTGTGACTGGATCATTATTAAAATATATGTTATACGTTGCAAAAATAATATAATTTGAAAGTACATTCAGGTACGAACCAAACGATACAATTTTTTGTGACATGCATTCACATTTTGCTTGTCAAATACAGTACGTGGTCAAACTTTGACCCAAAATACGCAAAACAAAAAAAATACTTCCAAGACCAGCGCCGCTCCTCTCCTCTTAAACCACCGCCGCTCCTCTCCTGTTCCAATCTAAATCCAGCGCCGCTCCTCTCCTCTTCCATTTCAAAACCACCACCCCTCCTCTCCTGTTCCAATCCAAAACCAGCGTCGCTCCTCTCCCGTTCTAATCCAAAACCGGCGCTGCTCCTCTCCTCTTCCATTCAAGAACCACCACCGGCGAGTGAAGGTGCTGTGGAGAAGTAGATCGATGGAGGAGTACAACCGATACGTGAGGATCGCAGACGGCGACCCTGTGAAGCTAGCTAGGATGTTGGAGATACAGTCTTGGTTTGACAACAAGGACCAACTAGCGGCAATGGCGACATCCATGGCCAAATATCTGCAACAGAGCGAAAAGGCGGCGATACTCTCGAAGGGAGTCGCGCGGGAGTACATAGAGCTGCTCCTCTGGGCCATGGAGCAAACAGATTCACCGAATCCGGTCGTGAGGGAGCGGTGGTGGGAGTATCGATCCCAGATGGAGCATCCACCAAAGATTGAAGGATCGAGCATCTACAGGGTGCCATTTCTGAGGGTGTCGTGCCAGAGTGAGCCGGTGGAGTCTTCGTCGACCGAACCCAGCTGCAAGAGGAGAAAAGCAGTTGGCCCGACGACGCTTCCCCGCCATCCTCTCCCTCGCCGTTCACATTGTCTCACGGGGCGCCTGTCTGCCGCTGAGGAATAGGAGGGGACTGCCCCCCCCCAGCCCAATAGTCGGGCAGGTTGTGAATTGTCAGGAGGAGCTTAGGGTTGTCAGTATTTGCAGGTTGTGAATTGTGTTTTGTGTTGTGTATTTTGAGAGTACTTTCATATATGAATGTCTTTTAAATTTCAGATTTGCAGTATTGAGCATATGAAGTATTTTATGAATTCTAGAGATCTATTTTTAGCACTTAAAAAAATGTAGTTTCATAGGAGTATAAAAGTGTAGACAATGTGATTCTCATAGAAGAAACTGCAAGTTTCAGTTTCAGATAAGAAACTACAAGTTCAGTTTCAGAAAAGAAACTGCAACTTTCAGAGGCAGAGCATTTATATTACCACGGCCTTTTCAAATAGGGTTAACATCATGTTGGAAGTTTTATTCATGGTCGAAAATGGAACTACCAGCCAGTTAACATCATGCTGATCAACATTCATGCATAGCACATCTTCATATGATGCACAGTCAAAATACATGTTATTTTCAAAATGCCCACACAATGCCGAGTGTGCAAAAAACAAAGAAAACGAGGGACGAAGTTTTGGCAAGTGTTGGACGTGGTGTGCGTAGATGACAATGGGGACCCACATGTCAATAATGGCAGAGGCAAAAAATTTGGAGATATTTTCCCTGCATCAGGTGGAATCGAACCCGGGCGGAACAGCTTTCTGGTAGTGTCACTTGGCCACTGGGCTAGTTCAGTACTTTCTTTACAAATAAGGCACTGCCTCAGGTGGTCCGATCACCTCCTGCGCCTTTGTGCGCTCTCCGCGGTGCCGCTGTCTGCCATTGTGAACATGCTGAACAAACAAGAGGAATCTAGAGAGGACTGTACGTGGAGAGGCGGACAGTCGGGACCCACCAGGTCTATGGCCGTACGCAAGCAAGTGCCTCATAAAAAAAACTTCCTCCTAATGCTATACTGACGTTGGGGCCCACGGGTTTGTCAACATAGTTACATTTTTTAGGTGCTTCAACGTAGGAGATAAATTCACAACGAAGCTGTGGAGCTGGCGGGTAGTGTCATTTATTATCACTGGGGCAGCAAGTATCCGCTGGATTTTGGGCTGCCCTGTCTAGGCTTTCTTTTTTAACATGTGCAGCCCACAACATGCCGGTTTGTATTTTTTTTAGGGCTGTCATGTATCGACCGGCCTATGGACCTCCCATCCGAGGTTTTTTTTTTCCTGAAACATCGGCAGCCCAATTTATGTATTTTTTTTGAAGAAAACGCAGAGGTCTGTTCTATTTTTCTATATAAGAATAGGAACGCCTGGTCAAACTTTTGTTCCCCTTCTAACTATATTATATATATTTAAATTATTTTATATGTTATTATATATTATTGTTATTGTCATCATATATTTAATAGATACTTACATATGTAAGAAAACAATATCCCACATCTTATTAACTTATAAAAATAATTTCTTAACAATAAAATACTGGATTTTTTTGGCAACGAAAATCCTGGTGATTGTGTACAAAAGCTTGGTAAGATTTAAGGACCAATGTAATAATAAATCGCTTATTATTTAAATATATTTATAAAAAAAATGCTCAGCCCCTGTTTATTTTTTGATAACATTGTTGCGCCCAACCCAACATTATAATTAGAATCAGCCCAGCAAAATCATGTATTTCGAGAAAGTGCAAATGGCCTGTAATTTTTTAGGAGAAAAATAAATGGGCCGCATGGACTCTACATTATTTGTTCACCTAGCCCAGCAAATGGACTGTAATTCTAAAAAAGAGATCAAATTGACTGTAAATTCTGAAAAAATGGGTTGAATACGTGCCACATTTTTGGAGGCTGAAATGTGGGCCAATAGGTCGAAGCCAACACAAGTCGTTGTCAACTTAGTCAACAAATGATTCTGACATCGTTAGCCGTTGGATTTACATCCAACCACCGGCATCCATCTTCAATCTCTCGTCTTTTTCCTCCAGCGCCGCCGGGACCACCTGCTCTCGCCTCCTGCTGTTAGCAGCTCTGCTTAGCACGCTTCGCTGTGAAGCGCTACCCCACCATTGGCCAGGCCATCGCTCCACCCCTCCACACCTCCTGTTCTTCTCCACCGACTGCCGAACCACACCGCACTAGAACTAGTTAACCCTCGTACACCTCTCCGTCTGCGACTCTACTCCCGCGTCTTCCAATCTCCGGCTCGTTGCTGTCCAGGGCCTCGCCGTCGTCCACCACCTTGGATGCGCTCGGCACGGAGTATCAACGTGGTCAACGAACGACATCCACCGGAAGTAGACTGTGCGTGGAGAGGCTGACAGCTGGGTCCACGGCCGCACGCAAAGGAATGCCTCCTTATTACACGCAAAATAATGATTCCTCCACCTGACAGCTAGGACCCGTCGGAAGGGCCTATGTATTTCGCGAAAAAACGTTCCCCCCGCTGACAGGTCGGACCCACCAGCTATATCTTCGCATGCAAGTGAATACCCCCCTGCTAGCTGGGACCCGCCATAGTGGGAGGCTGACTTGTGGCCCTACTAAGTTGATGGGGATGGAGGGCTTTGTCAACTTAGTCAATATGAACGATTCTAGCTCCAGTGACTGTACGATGTCCATGCAACGGTTGTAGTGCTTCTTCAACCTCAACTAGTCAATATGAACGATTCTAGCTCCACTGACCGTACGATGTCCATCCAACGGTTGTAGTGCTTCTTCAACCTCTGGTCTTGTTGCTCCAGCCGCCCAAACCAGCGCCGGTCATGCCGCGTGCTCCTGCTTCCCATGGCCGGTTGTGATGCCACGGAGGCCTCACCGCCCCAACTACTCCCACCGTTGGCCAGGCCCTGCGGCGACGTGATAACCCACAAGTATAGGGGATCAATTGTAGCCTCTTTCGATAAGTAAGAGTGTCGAACCCAACGAGGAGCTAAAGGTAGAACAAATATTCCCTCCAGTTCTATCGACCACCGATACAACTCTACGCACGCTTAACGTTCGCTTTACCTAAAACAAGTATGAAACTACAAGTACTTTGTAGGTGTAACGGGATAGGTTTGCAAGAATATAAAGAGCACGTAAATAACAACTAGGGGCTATTTAGGTAAAGAAGCAATAAAGTTACTATAGCGAGTGTGGAAAAGTGGTGGTAGGAGTTGTGAAATTGTCCCTAAGCAATTGACTACTTTACTAGACCGATAGCAAGTTTTATGTAGGAGAGGCCACTGCTAGCATGTCATCCCTGACTTGGAATTCTATGCACTTATGATTGGAACTATTAGCAAGCATCCGCAACTACTAATGTTCATTAAGGTAAAACCAACCATAGCATTAAGATATATTGGTCCCCCTTCAATCCCGTATGCATCAATTTCTATGCTAGGTTGAAGCTTCTATCACTCTTGCCCTCCAATAAATAGTCCTGTCAACATACAACTAACCCTATGGTGTGATCCACGCGCGCGCTATATGATGGGCACCAAAGGACAGCAACATAACCACAAGCAAATTAAACCAATCATTGCAATTCACGAATTACCGACAGGACAACGAAAATCTACTCAGACATCATAGGATGGCAACACATCATTGGATAATAATATCAAGCATAAAGCACCAAGTTCAAGTAGAGGGTACAGCGGGTTGCGGGAGACTGGACCGCTGTAGATAGATGGGGGAAGGTGATGAAGATGTTGGTGAAGATGACGGAGGTGTTGGTGTAGATTGCGGTGCCGATGATGGCCCTGGCGGCGTTCCGGCGCCACCGGGAGAGCGGGGTAGAGAGCCCCCCTTCTTCTTCTTCCTTGACCTTCCCCCTAGATGGGAGAAGGGTTTCCCATCTGGTCCTTGGCTTCCATGGCAGCGGAGGGGCGAGAGCCCCTCCGAGATTGGATCTGTCTCCCTATCTCTCTCAGTTTCTGCGTTCCTGATTTTGCCCTTTCACCGTTTCTTATATTCCTGGAGATCCGTAACTTCGATTGGGCTGAAATTTGGACACGGTTTTTATCGGGATATTAGCTTTCTTGCGGCGAAAGAAGGGCACCAACCACCTTACGGAGTGGCCACGAGGGCCCAGGGCGCGCCCCTCACCCTCGTGGGCCCGTCGGGCATCGTCTCGCATTGATTCCACTTCCCCAAATTCACATATATTCCAAAACAATTCTCCGTGAGTTTTTATCCCGTTTGGACTCCGTTTGATATGGATTTTCTGCGAAACAAAAAACATGCAACAAACAAGAACTGGCACTGGGCACTGGATCAATATGTTAGTGCCAAAAATACTATAAAAAGTTGCCAAAAGTATGTAAAAGTTGTAGAATATTGGCATGGAACAATCAAAAATTATAGATACAACGGAGACGTATCAGCATCCCCAAGCTTAATTCCTGCTCGTCCTCGAGTAGGTAAATGATAAAAAAGATAATTTTGATGTGGAATGCTACCTAGCATAATCTTGATAACATAATCTAATCATGGCATGAATATTAAGACACGAGTGATTCAAAGCAATAGTGTATCTTTTGACATTAAGACAACAATACTTCAAGCATACTAATAAAGCAATCATGTCTTTTCAAAATAACATGGCCAAAGAAAGTTATCCCTACAAAATCATATGGTCTGGATATGCTCCATCTTCATCACACAAAATATTCAAATCATGCACAACCCCGATGACAAGCCAAGCAATTGTTTCATACTTTTGACGTTCTCAAACCTTTTCAACTTTCACGCAACACATGAGCGTTAGCCATGGACATAGCACTATAGGTGGAATAGAATATGATGGTGGAGGTTGTGTGGAGAAGACAAAAAAAGGAGAAAGTCTCACATCGACGCGGCTAATCAATGGGCTATGGAGATGCCCATGTAACATCCCAAATTTTCAATTTGGAATGTTATACATTAGATCATCATTGCATAGCATATTTTATTGCATTTTGGCAAATCCTCGAAATCCTAAGCAACTCAAGGACCCCAGGAGAGAGTTGGGGATTTTCCCGGTTTTCATATTTGATTTTTATCAAATAATAAAACGAGGATTTTTGGTTTTAATTATTTTTCTCTCCGAAAAATATTTTGTATTAAAATAAATGAGAGGAGAAAATATGACTTCTCCAAAATAATTGAAATATTGGAGGAAAAATATTAAAATCAAATATTTGATTTTATTTGCAATTTTAATTGCATTAGAAAAATTGCACGTTTTCAAAACTGCATTTTTGGGCCAAGAAAATGTTCATCTCGTTCTAATTATTTTAATTAGACGGTGAAAATTTGTTTTGGCATTTTTGGATTTTTATTTATTTTTCTACGATTTTTTTTAGGTTCGGCGAAATTATTTAAAAAAACTCGCGAAGCGCGCCGACTCGGCCGAAACCCAGCCGACGGCCCAGCCCAGCCCCGCGCCTCGTCTCCCTCCTGGAGACCGAGACGGAGACCGCCGCCGCCCCGAGTCCCGCTCGTCGCCGCCGCCCCTTGCCCCTTCCCCAAGGC